>NC_056744.1:1280474544-1280477044 GCF_019279795.1 Protopterus annectens
TCTACTGGCACGCTGTCCACAGACTGGCCACATGTCTGCCTGTTATGTTTTGTCTGTTCCCCAGACAGTTGGTGTCCCTGGTAAATCAGTCATGGACTCTGGGGAATGCAGTCAGTAAATACTCACATCTATTGGTATTACCAATGTTATATTCCTCATAAAGCATGTTAAAACAAATTCAGTAACATCTGCATCTCTCTCAATGCATGACAGCAATATGTCCAATCTACCCCTCTGTTTGAACATCTGTCCCCAAATGATGTCAGGATTTGTCCAGATGTCAATGAGGTGCAGACATATTTATTATCATTATTTCTTCCCTTCATTCCTGCTACCATCCCAGTGATGTAGTAGACCCACAGACATGTCAGGGAAGAGGCCTTAGATATGAGTCCTCAGCCTATACATTCTGAGGTAAACTGTACATGTGAGAGGCCTGTGTATGTCTGGCCATTGTTAACAGACTGCCATGATTGTGTACACATGTTATGTGTACATGTTATTTGGGCTATGTATGGTAGGGGTGGATGAAAGTGTTATGGCTCCTTCTTTATCTGACTGTGCATGCTGCTCCAGTTTCCACTGATCTATTGATTGTATGTGTTTGTAGGGGCACATGTCCTGTACCAAGGTCAGGATTCAGACTACATTGAGAATTGGAACTGTATATGTAGGGCTAGTGTACAAATGGCAAACGATGATGTATTTGTTCACACAGTCCATATACTCTACTGTTCACTTGACATACCGGTATGTGACTGTGACTGTGGTAATGTTGGTTGTGGGTATGCACTTTCGCACTGTTGTCTGTTTGTCACTGCTGTTATATCCCCGTAGTGCCTGATATATTTGCAAATACATGTGTAATTACCCATAACATATGTCCTAATTCAATTACTTGTGCTATTTCTGTAAATATATGTTAGAGCAAACAGGAATATGTTACTACAGCAACTATGTTAGCTTCTCTATGGCAGTACTGCAGATGCGCCCCCATTTTCATGGCTTCCACCCACCACTTTGTCAGCTTTGGTCCAGATTCATTGCAGAATAGAGTTCTGAGCATACCTGTCAACTGACTGGATTGTTTCAGGATGTCCAGGTTTATTGCTCATATTTCTGGTCTATTTTACAGATTATTATCATTTCTGTGGTAAATCACTGTAATGATATGATTGTTGTCAGAAATTGAGGACATACATTTACCTACCTCACATCCATCAGAATATGTATGCTGAAAAATACTGTGTCACTCTGTCAAGAAGAGTACAGGGGGACAATGACCTCTTCCTTCCTGGATGCTAATGCATTAGTACTGAGATGTGCCACATAGATTGAATTTATGACCACAGTGCCAATGTGATGGTCAAGAGACATTGCTGTCAACCTGTGTACCCAGATCTCTTATAATACCTTCTTTGTTCCGGGGACTGCCATCAATATGGTAAATTATGGGAAAAGGGTTTTCCACAAAGGGGATGACAACACATTGTCTGACACTGAGCTTAAGGCCATGGCTCTGACACCAGTCATTGGTCTCAGTGAGGCCTTACCAGTAGGATGCCACTTGGGTAGTTAATAATAGCTCCCAACTGGCAATTGTCTGCAAACTTTGTCAGCCAGAGTCCCTTCATGGTGGCATGGACTTCAGAGAAGTTGATACCAAACATGAGAGGACCCAGGACAGAACCCTGTGGGACTCCACATCTGACTGCTCAGCAGTCTGACTTGGAGTCAGCTACTTTCACACTGTGAGTCCTATCTGTGACCCAGATTACAACCCACCTAGTGATATAGTGGATGATGCCTAGCTTAGTGAGTTTTTGCATGATTCCTGAGTGGGGAATGTTGTCAAAGGCTTTGGACAGATCAAGATAGGCTTTATGTGCCACCTTGCCTTCATCAGGAGCTCAGGTGACTGACACCAAGAAGTTGACCAGGTTGATTGAGCAGGCATAACCTACCTTCACAAAAGTAAACTGTGTGGGATCCTGAGTCTGTAGAGCCCCATATATCTGTTTATTAGGTGCATGATGGTGCATTCCACAGCTTTGCATAACAGATTTGTCAGGCAGTTGGTGTGGTATTTCTCAGGGTCTGTAGTCACACCTCCTTTGTGGAGAGGGTTGACTGCAGCAGTGCACAATTCAATAGGGACAAAGCCTGCATTGAGGGTGTGCTTGAACAGGGCACACAGGTGAGGTGCCAGGTCACTCTGTAGTTCATGTAAAACACAGCCAGGGATATTGTCAGGCCCCATAGAAGCTGTATTCTTGGCCTTGGACAGTGGTGTTTTAACATCTGCAGCAGTAGTACTGGGTGGCTGGCAGTGTACTGGTATTGTGATTCGTCCTTTGGGGGGGAGTAAAGTTTGCTCTCAATATGTCAGCCAGTATATTGAAGTTTGCACTCAGTATGTCAGCCAGTATATTGGCAATATTTGTTGGCTCAGTCTAGGATATACCATTATCTAGTAGCCCAGAACAAATCTTGGTATTGC
>NC_056744.1:1280479544-1280522044 GCF_019279795.1 Protopterus annectens
CGCTTGCTCATGGTAACGAGCAGCTGTGGTAGTGTCTTCTCTTCATAACCGGTGCCATTTTGTGTTACCACTCCGGTTGCATAAGTCTTCAATTAACCCCCCCCCCGACAAGATGAATGCAAAAAAAAAGAGCTATTCCATCGAGTACAAGAAAGGAATCATGGAGGACTCCCAGGGAAAGAACCTGATGGCTTTCTGTAAAGAAAAGAAGGTAGATCTCAGAATGGCCCGGAAATGGCGAGCAGTATACTTTAACATTAGTCAGCACGCCGACAAGGGAAATGCTAAGAAGTGTAAGTGTGGATCAGGTTGGCATCCATTATTTCCTGAGCTTGAAGACATCATCTGTGAGTTGATTGCTAACAGGAGTGCAAAGGCTTTGGTTGTGTGCAGGGCTGATATTCAAGCATTTGCCCTTGCAATAGCACCACAGTTAGAAATATCCCCAGAAGAATTCAATGAATCACAACATTGGCTGGATGGCTTCCTTCAGCGATATGAACTGTCTCTAAGAAGATCAACAACACTTTTCAAGCTGGAAGATACTGAAGTCATTAAAAGTGCACTTGCATTCAAGTCCTTTGTTGATGGCATTGACTTTTATAAATACCAACTCTCCAACATGATTGCTATGGATGAAACTGCAGTGTTTATGAGCCAAAGATCTCAAACAACAATTGATCAGAGGGGTGCCTCGTCAATCTACAGTCCCTCCACTGGTTACGAGAGTGCACATGTTACCTGTATTTTGGCAGTTCATCTAGATGGAAAGAAAACCCCACCTCTAATCATTAGTAATGGCAAGAAAGATAAGATTGAACGTGTTTCAGGTATTTACATTCTTGAAACCAAAAAAGCCTGGTGCACACAAGCAGTTATAAGGAAGTGGGTCGATGTAATGCTGTCACTTAAATTCCAAGCATGGAAGAGCATAGATCAAATAATGATTCCCGCAGGAATGACTACCTATCTCCAGACTCTTGATGTTGCAATAAACAAGCCATTCAAGGAACATTTGCGCATGGAATTCAATGACTACATTGAAAATAGAATGGAGAGAAATCAGCATGGAAACTTTGTGAAGCCTAGCCTGCAAGACGTCGTGACTTGAGTGAAAAATTCATGGGATAAAATCACTGACAGCTGTGTTGCCAATGCACTATGAGCAGGCTACTTGGAAAAGCAGTGCTCATTTAAGGAGAGCTTTATTGCAAGGCATGACAGACTGGGGCCAATGGTGCTACAGGAAATGGAGTTGCAAGACATTCAGGCCAAAATCCAGGGGTTGGACACTTATGACAATGTTCCAGAAGAAGATGACATGACTGTATTTGAATAACTGTGAAAGCCAAGGTGCAGATATTCTGGAGTTGAAATGTTTGTTGCACTGCTTATGTAGAATTCTCACACAACCGTCAACCCAATAATAGAACTGTTGTCCAATAATAGAAAAGTACAAAATAAATGTCAATTTATGTACATGAATAAATGTTGATTTTTGTACATGAAGAAATGTCGATTTGTGTTCATTAATAAATGTTAACTTTTGTACATGAATAAATGAATAAAGGTAGATTGTTGTACGGTGCGGGTAAATAAGGCATCCCTTGATAATAAGTCCTAATGCGCATTTTGCCGGGAGAAAGAATATAAGACCCGGTCTTATTTTCTGGGAAATATGGTATATATATATATATATATATATATATATATATATATATATATATATATATATATATATATATATAGAGAGAGAGAGAGAGAGAGAGAGGAGCACTTTGTAATCTCGAAATACTGAAATGTCGAATTTCAGTATCTCGAGACTATAAAGTCGAATGTTGAGAATAGCAAAAGTTCATATTCACGAATTTGAATATCTCGAATTTGCAGTTATGGACTTACGCTACTTTGTAAGGGTTTTGATTGGGAGTTAGAGTGTATGTGAATGTGCTGATATGTTCGATGTGTGTGTGAGGGACTGGAGAATGTGCATGTGTGAGTTTGCTGTTGTTTCTTGTTTGAGCAATCTCGGAGTTAGTATATATAAGTAGGGGGGTGGGGATGCCGGGGGCTTGCCCCCCTGCTAATGTGTTTATGACTTGTGTATGCGTGTAGTTTTGTTTGTTTATTTTATGATGTGGGTGGTTTGGTGTATATGTATTATGGTCTGTGCAGTTTGTTCGGGTTTTTGAATGTCGGTGTTTTGTAGTTTCTGTGTTTTGTGGATTCGCTGTCATGGTCTCGAGATACTAAAATTCGATGTTTCAGTATTTTATTTTAATTATGAAGTGAATCTATATATATATATATATATATATATATATATATATATATATATATATATATATATATATATATAGAGAGAGAGAGAGAGAGAGATAAATATATATATATATATATATATATATATATATATACACACACACCACACACACATACACACACACACACACACACACACACACACACACACACACACACATATATTTAGATATATGTATATATTTATATATACTGATATTGATAAAATTTGTTTTACGTACATACTGAGATATTTATATCTCTCCAAAAGCAGCGTATAAAACAATAACTAAAAACGAATAAATGAAAATAAATTGCAGTATCTGTAGGATCTTGTACAGACTTTATTGGAACATTGCCTCTAGTAAGCTCTTTCGTCTCCTCACAACTCACTTAGAGTCTTCTTCAGACTGAGGCAGAATACTTAGTATAACACTTAAATACACATTCCAAACCCTCACATGATCTTATCATATGATACAAATATAAAAATAAAAATTACTATTAAAAAACAATAACATACTAAAATACTTCAATGTTTTATCCCTTTCCTTCTCAAATACATCACAAATTCTTCTCTGTTTATATATGTATGTATAGATTTACATTTATATATATATATATATATATATATATATATATATATATATATATATATATATATCATATATGTGAATATTTTTATGTATATCTCTACATATATTATGTATTAATGTTTCCATATACATATATATGTATGCATCTCCATGCACATATACATTTATATCTATGTACAGCACATGACTAATGTTAACAAACCTTTTCCCTAATGTTGAATGATTCTGCTGCATGATATGTTTGAAAAAGCATCAGGTGTTTCTACAGCTCAGATGGCATAGTGGTAAATTGCTGTGGCCATGGTATGCAGGGTCCTAGGTTTAAGACTTGCAAGGGCTGATCATTTTGTTGCTGGGCAGAACAAGGGCTGTTGGATACAGAGTTATTAAGGCACTTTTAAGCAGTTGTAAGTGGGTTTGCCTGGGTTTGTGAGGCAGTAAGCAATGCTAACTTCTGGTTAACTATGCTGACAGACAACCTTAAAATGCTTAACCTGTGTAGGCATCGCTTAGCACCACCCAAACAGGCCTACTCCTGCTTACTACTGCTTACTCCCACTTACCCCCGCACTAGTTTATTTAAAAGAAAACAAAAAAAGGGGTGATAGGAAAGTGGTGAAAAGGGGGCACAAAGAGGGAAATACGATATGAAAGATTGCTAGTGATGTGCAGGATGGGTGTAGGGAAGGTCCATAGCTGTCCATTTCTTCTACAGCAACAGCTGTACATATATACTAAATTTTGAGGTAAATTTGGACACTGAAACTCTTGACAGAGGAGTGAGGACAACAATAATGTGTTGTGAAGCCAATTAGACCAGATTACATGTGTCCAGTGGACACGTATGCAAAATTAACATTGACTGGCTCACCTGCTCAGCTGAATCTCCCCTCAACCATATAAATCTCTTTGGCTTTAATCAAATAATAACTACACCTACCAGGATTAATAAACCCTCAAGCCGTGAAAGTATTTTAGATTGGATACTTATTAACAGTCACCCCCATTTGTATAACTCTGGCACCCTCCCTGATGACTTCAGTGACCACTACCTCACATACATTATTAAACACAAGACAGGGAACATGCACCAAGCCAAATATAAAACTATTAGAAACAACAAAATCTTCAATCCTATTAACTTCCAAAAAGAACTTAGCTCTGCTAACTGGTCAGTCCTAAAGCATCTACCACTAGAGGAAGGTGTAGCCTACTTTAATGCAAAATTCCTGACCATACTTGACTCTCACGCTCCCCCTCGCACCATCAGAGCTAAATCTAATGCAGCAACCTGGCTTTCTAAGGAAACAAAATAAAAAATTAGGCTTAGGAATAAAGCCCGGCATACCTGGCGTACTACCAAAACCCTCCCTGACCAACCATCAGCTTAGAAATAATACAAAAAAATCCAAACTACTTGACAAAAAAAAACTATTACAATAATTTCCTACAAAAAAAAAAAAAACAGTCAAATCCCCAAAAGTTTTGGGCAGGTATAAACTAAATCCTCCACCCAGGTCAATCTACCACTCCCTCCCCAACTAATACCACCCAGGAATCCCCCCAAAATATTGCTAATACCTTTAATAAGTTTTTCACAGAAACAATCCAGTCCCTAGCTAAAAAACTTACTACGACAAGCACCAATACTATGCTAAACACTCCTACTATCCATCCCTTTTTCAACCTCCAAACAGTTTCTACCAACTTCATTTGTGCCCTAATCAAAAAATTAAAAATGACCACCCCATCAGCTGACCTCCTTCCAGCAGAGTACTTACAAAAAGCTGCAGAAGTCATAGCATATCCCATTTCCATCCTAATCAACAGAACCCTAACAGAGGGCACTATCCCAACCATCTGGAAAGTATCCCATTTCATACCACTACATAAGGGGGGAAGTTCTACAGAACTATCCAATTATAGCCCCATAGCCATCCTTTCACCACTAGCAAAGATCATGGAGAAATGTGCCCACAAGAAACTTATTCATCATCTTACCCAGAACAACAGAATAGCTAACTCCCAACATGGATTCAGGCCTCACCACAGCACCACTTCTGCCCTTCTCTCTTTCACTAAAGCTATCCACCAAAATCAGAATAACAATATGCTTTCATCTGTCCTTTTCCTGGACCTATCAAAGGCCTTTGATATGGTTGACCACTATCTTCTTTTACAAACACTTAAAATCATCTCCCTGGACAACCTTCCCATTCAGTGGTTCCATTCCTAAGTGGTAGACACCAAGCTGTCCTTTGGCAGGATAAATTGTCCACCCTACTACCTCTCACCCTTGGAGTCCCCCAGGGGTCTATCTTAGGTCCTCTACTCTTTTCAATTTTCATTAATGACCTTCCCACAGCCATCCTTGAAGCAAACTGCATCCAATACGAGGATGACTCCACACTGATCTGTATTGCCTCTTCCCTGTCCAACTTACAAATCTAACCCAGAATATATTTCGCACAGCTGAAAACTGGCTCACTAATCACCACTTGCATTTAAGCACAAATAAAATGAAACTACTCCTCTTCACCCCAACCAGTAGATCCACCCCCCTCACCTTCTCCATAACTTCTACCAATGGCTCCTCCATCACTGCTGAGACCAATACTAAGCTCCTAGGTGTCATAATTGACAATAATCTCAAATTTGACCTTCACATCAATAAAACTATCAAAACTATTAATAAAAAACGTGGCCTACTATATAGAAATAAATCCTTCCTGACCCCATTAGCTAGGACTGCCACCGCCTGAACCCACCTACTCTCAACCCTTCTCTATGCTTCCCCCATTCTCAGCATTCTGAATAATACTGACCTAAATAAACTTACTCGCAGCTATAACCATATAGCTAGATTTGCCATGGGATCTTCATACAGGACCCACCATTTCCTTAACCTTAAGCCCCTCGGATGGCTTGAACTACCCACATTAATCCAGTTTAACCAGCTCATTATCACCCACAAAATATATAAATCCAAACACACTCCAGCTCTAACAAACATCCTAAAACCATATCATAATCTCAGACCACTCAGATCATCCAACAAATCTCTTGTCCAGACTAAAAAAGCAGCTAATTCTGCTGGTGACTCCCTGTTTGTCAACTTTGTTGGAAAAACATGGAACTCTCTCCCAACTATTCTTATTTGGGAACCCTCACTAAACCAGTTTAAAAAAGCCTCAAACAATACCTTATGGGACATTGGCTCTGTCCCTGTACCAACCCTAACTCCTACCCTAAACCATCTGTCTTATGCAAGCCACTTCTATCTTCCTTCTTTACTGATAGCAGCCACCTCTCTCTGATATCTAACAAAAGTCTGTATACACCCTCTCTAAGACCACAGAGTATGTAATTTTGTAAATAAGCTGTAAGTAACTTGTAAATAGTTTCTACTTCAGTATGCATTGCTTAACAACTCTTACATATAACTCTGCTTCTACCTTATTCAACATGTATTTTGTAATCACTCTTACTTTTGTGTAAGCCCCCTCTATGGGGACACCTCTATAAGTACTGTATATATATATATATATATATATATATATATATATATATATATATATATATATATATATATATATATATATATATTATTGCTTTTTTATAAGTGCAATTGCTTATTTTTTGTAACCTGGAGCTTTTCTCCCCGGTCCTTCACTGAAAATGGACATGTATCCAGTCAGACTATCCCGGTCAACAAATGTAAAATAAATAAATAAATGGACAGCTATGTATGGGGTGACATTTTTTGGGGGGAACAGATTGCCCATTTTTTTTTAAGGTGACAGTGGGATGTTGGGGAAGGATAGTAGGTATATTTGGGGAGGTAGGTTGGGTAGGAAGACAGACAAGACAGATAAGACAGCATACAGAGGTGGTATATGACACATGTGGGGGGTAAACACCTTGGACGGGGAGGGGTGTTTGCTAATCGGAAACCCATGAGCCCCCAAATGGATACAGTAGGACTGAGGTCCCCACCCATGGGCAGTCACCACTGCACTTTCATGACCCCAAAGGTGGCTGTGCTGGGGGCTGAGCAGGAGGGGCAGGCTGATCCTCTAAATGCAGCAGGCTGCCCTCAAGCTGGTGTAGCAGATCTCCCAATTCCTTGCGGAGCTTGCTACGCACCAGACCCCGGACCTGGCTTTGGGTGATAGAATCCTGTCCTCGCTCATGCCCAGGGGGGGATAACCCCCATCCCCTGAGGCAGTTCTACCCAAATGTGGTGCAGGACCAGCAGAGGAGGAGGTCCCGGGGTGGGTCCCAGACATGTTGGGGCCCGGTGCCATGGCCAGATTAGGCGGGAGGGGCAAATCCACTGGGATCGGCCTTCCCAGATGTGCTATGGTGCTGGAGTTTTAGAAGATATGTTGGTTAGTAATAGTAAACACATTCCAGAATTAGTTATAACAGCATGCATGATTATTCCCATTAACCCAAAACAACTGATATGGAACATTTGCATAGCAAACAGAACACATGCATATATGGAACCACAGTGGGGCATTACACTGGCATGCAGGTTACATTGATAGCAACAGGCCACCAATGATAGTATTTGAACATGGAACATTAATTGGGATAATTTTTAACATTTGTAAAACAACAAGACACATGTCTCAACAGTAGGTTTGGTGGAAAACATACCCATTCATTTATGTGTTCAGATTATTGGTGAAGATAAGGTGGGGGAGAGAGAGAGAGATGTCAATTAACAAATGTAGATTCTTGCAGTGGTCACAGCTTTAATGATCATTCCTCTAATCATTACTCTACAGGTATTATTACTACAACCTATGGCCTTGGGTTGGGCAGTGATATGTTTGTACACAGTGTATAATTACAGCTTTCTTATAGCTACTTTATACCTTCTCTTACCTGGAAGACCTGTGGAGGGAATGTTTGTTAATACTACCTGACTGTTTCTACCCATATTAACATAGTCAGAGTTACATTTGTGCACTCATACTGTGTGTGTGTGTGTGTGTGTGTGTGTGTGTGTGTGTGTGTGTGTGTGTGTGTGTGTGTGTGTGTGTGTGTGTCTGTGTGTGTGTGTGTGTATGTGTGTGTGTGTGTATGTGTGCTACTGCCATACTCTACCTTCATTTCTATCAGTCAACCTGGTTGTTGGTAGCAGGGACCAGTAGCTTTCACAGCATGACACTTTTGAATATTTCTTGGGGGAGACCACTTAGTGTATGTACTTATCTTGCAGACATTTGCAGCCTTGGGTTTGAACCATGGGTGTTGGACACAGTATAACTACAGCCTTCTTATAGCTACCTTATACCTTCTCTTACCTGGAAGACCTGTGGAGGGAATGTTTGTTAACACTACCCAACTGTTTCTACACATAGGTTCATAGGTTGGTACTAGGCTATCAGCCCTAGGGCCTATACAAGCCTAGCCATAACAATTCCCTGGCTATTTCTTCCCACACTATTTACTTCCCTGGACCCCTGTCTAGCAGGGTGACTGACGTGATCCCTGAATTTCCTTTCTCCCATCCAATCGTCAAGGTTCCTTTTGAAGAGGACCAAAGAGGCACTCTGCTTGACATGTATGGGAAATCTATTCCAGAGTCTGGGGAGTCTCTGCCAGGAACCTATCCTCCAGCATGTTTTGTTTATTGTGATGACAAGGTTTAGATCCCTGGAGCATGTGGCTCTGAGGGATTGGGATTTCTTTAAGTGTAGCATGTCCAACAGCTCTGGGTTTGACATGGCCTTGTATGTTAAGCAAAGATTGCCTCTGAGTAGACGATATGCGACAGAGTATAGCTGGAGTTTTTAAGGCGGTCAGCATAGGGCATCTGCTTTAGGCCTGTGATTCTTTTAGTGAGGTATTTCTGTGGCCTTTCCAGTTGTTGCAGATGTCTTGAGAGGTACATACCAAATGGGGCATTGTATTCTATAATGGGTCTAATGAGGGATGAGTACAGTGGGACAATGACCTCCTTTTTCTGGATGAAAAGCCCTTAGTGATGAGGTGTGCCACATAGAAGGATTTCCTGACTGTTGTGGCAATGTGGTTATCAAAGGTGAGACCACTGTCCACATGTATCCCTAAGTCTTTTATCACACTTTTGGTGTTTAGTGTACTGCCACCTATATGGTAATTCATGGATACATGTTTTTCCCAAAGGGGATAACTATACATTTCTTGGCATTGAGCTTGAGCCCATGGCTCTGGCACCAAACATCTGTTTCTGTAAGGCCCTTTTGTAGAGTATCCACATCATTTGGGATTCAATATGGCTCCCAGTTTGCAGTCATCTGCAAACTTTGTTATCCAGAGTCCCTTAGTGTTGGCCTGTACTTCATAGAAGTAGATGCCAAATAAGTCCCAGGACTGAACCCTGAGGTACTCCACTTGTCACTTGTCTGGAGCTGGATTTGGAGTCGGCTACTTTTACAGTGTGGGTTCTATCAGTAAGCCAGTTAGCAACCCATTGGGTGACGTAGGGATTAATGCCCAGCTTAGTAAGTTTATCTATGATTCCAGAGTGGGGGATTCACAATGTCAGGGATACATATGTGCACTCATTGTTTGTGTGTGTGTGTGTGTGTGTGTGTGTGTGTGTGTGTGTGTGTGTGTGTGTGTGTGTGTGTGTGTGTGTGTGTGTGTGTGTGTGTGTGTGTGCTACTGACATACTCTGCCTTGATTTCTATCGGTCACCCTGGTTGTTGGTAGCATGAACCAGTAGTTTTCACAGCATGACACTTTTGAATATTGCTTGGGGGAGACCACTTGGTGTGTGTACTTATCTTGCTGTCATTTGCAGCCTTGGTGTTGGACCATGGGTGTTGGACACAGTATAACTACAGCATTCTTTTAGCTACTTTGTATCTTCTCTTACTTGGGAGCTGTGGAGGGAATGTTTGTTAACATTACCTAACTGTTTCTACACATATTCACAAAATACTAGTTGAAATTATCCATACGGCTTACTACCACTGCGGGAATTCAAACCATGGCTGTTTCTGCTGAAAATACAAGTTTGTGTTTCATTAGAAGGAGCTATTGAGAAACTGCTGTCTTCTCCTTGAATGATTTCTGTCTCATTCTCTCTCTTGGTTGTACAATCTGACCTTGTAATTACAACATTCTTATACATACCTTTTGACATTGCACAGTGTGGAAACAGTGGACAACACAACATTACTATTCAGATATCAGATCTTGGTGCATGACATTTTTCATATCAGTTAATCTCATGTCTTACAGAGGCACTAACTTTGTCAGATGAGACTTGATTGTTTAATGCTTTCAGAGCTATAGTTGCTATGCATAACCTGTACACATTTCATTTCATACCATACTAGAGTAAACATACTCAGTCCAGGGTTCTGAATTTTATTGACAGGCAGTTACAGTTTTATTTATATATAATCTATACGAGACTATTACTGTAATATTGTCTAGTTTATTCAGTACAAACCATATCCATTTTTAATATGGTCAGGTGACATTCTACTCCTTTATATTTATTTGGTATGAATTCTGCAAGATAGATTGTTTTTCACCAGCTTCACAACTCAGCCTTTTCAACCTACTGGCTTGGGCTTCCTGGTTCACAGCCCACTCACATGGAGCTGTAATGAAGATAGAGAAACATTTATGCATACCTATTCATCACATACACAGGCTGGACTTTGGTAAACAGTTATTGATATGAATACTTATATATGCCAGGGACATCACCCCCTCTGCCATGCTTCTTGGACCCACTGGTCCAAGAGCTCCCTCTTCATCTGCTTCAAGTTGGCATAGTGCTCCTGGACCTGCTCACCAGTCCAAGGAATGCCAGTGGCACTGGTGAGGTCATAGGGGAGACTTTTGCAGGCTTCCATTTTATATTGAGAGCCCTGGTACCGGTCCTGCAGCAGTCTCACATCATGGTTTTTAACAAGGAGGCCTACCATGACCTTGGACTCCTGTATGCCCCAATGCTGCACCTGAAAGCACATGCCCTCTCCAACACCTGCCATACTGCCTACAGTGGGGAGCTACAACCAGTTATGAGCTGTATTCCCACCTGCGAGGTTTAAATACACTGATTTCCCGCCCTTTGCCATGATTAGATGGTTTTGAATATGCTGAGCTAAGCTACATACAAATCTGCTTAGCTACGGTTGGAAGTGCTTAAATGGGCAGGTTCAGCACTGCTTACCAATGGGCAAATCCACTTAGATGAGCTACTCTTTGCTTAGCATTCATTCTGGTCAGCATAGCTATGTAATGCTTAGCATTGCTTATGTTTTATTTTATAGACTATCAACTGTATGGGATTGATTCATCATTCCTGACATATTATAATTTTGTTTACCTTCCCTGACATACCCCAATGTGCTTTCATTACATTTATTCTTGTGTGACTATACTGTATGGGGCATTTGTGTTTATATGGGGCTTTAACAACTTTATTACACTGACACCTCATTGGGACCTGCTACACTACTCTGGTTGACAAATATGTTATTTACTACCTAATTATTAAAAAAATAAATTATATACTGCTTTCACATGGAAAATGCTAATTGGCTTTACTGGGAATCAATATGTGCAAACAAGTAGGATGAACAAACTAGTAAAAGACAAATAGGAAAGGACATAGCCAAAACTGAAAACCACTGATAAATTTATTGAAGTGCTTTTCGTTTGCAAAATCAAGTGCAAACGTCTTCAGAATATTAAACAACAAGTAAAAGTGCTTGATTTAAAAGTTTAACACTGTGTCACATAATAACAAGGCACCAAGCCAGCATGATCCTCTCTTAAACAAACAGCAACTAAAAAAAAATGCATGTGCCATCTATATTCTAAATGGCTAAAAAGAAATCAAAAACCTATTTCATTACAGTCTTAACTAAGGAAAACATAAAAATACATAACATGTTTTACCTTAAAAAACTTTATATGAGAAATCTGATGAATAAGCAACAGCTAATAATAGCAATAACATAAGTTACCTTATCGGGAACTATCTACCATGAAACATTTTAACAAAACATATATCCAGTAGCATCTAGCCACAGAATATTGCAACTTAAACTTCTAATGCGCCAGGTAAAGACGTGAAAAATAGATTAAAAATGCATAAATTAAGCCTATAGATACTATTAATTACCTACAAGAGACAAATCTAAATTAATATGAAGCATCTCTGCTATCAATAAAAAAGAAATACTATTAAAATAAGTGTAATAAATATAATAACTTAGTATCTACACAAAAATGAGTGTAAAAGTATATAATTCATACCTAAATCAACTCAACAGGATAAACAGCATATGAAAAGTAGTACGGAAACCTATTTCAGAATTTATATTACATCAATGAGTAAACCCCTCATTCATTCAGTTAATGTAGATAGGCACTAACAAGTGTATACTGATGTTATAAGAATTCATCTCCTTAAACGTCATTCATTCAGTTAATGTAGATAGGCACTAGCAAGTGCATACTGATGTTATACGAATTCATCTCCTTAAACTTTTAAGTTTTAATAGGCACTTGATTGAACAGGTATCATTGATGCCTGGATAATTATAGGCATTCAAATAAATTTGCCAATACAACTCTAGCTCTTCAAGGAGTAAGTGCATAGGGCCTTCTCTAATATCTGGAGTGACTTGATCAATAACTTTGTATCTAAACTTATGCTCATTGAACATAGAAATATGTTTTGCTAGCGAGTTGTCAGTTTTAACTTTAGAAATCGCATATTGGTGTTCATAGATGTGGTCACGGAGCCTACGCTCTGTTTTCCAGATATAAAATGCTGCGCAGCATTGACATTTAGCTAAGTAGACAACGTACCTAGAGTTGCAATTAAACCTCTGCTTCAAGGAATATTTAATATCGTTGACTTTGAACTCATAACTAATATCAATGAACCTGCAGAAGTTACATGATTCACACTTGAACATCCCTACGGACCTAAATATCCTATTGGGCTGATGCTCTAATAAATTCTTAAGGTTCCTACCTTTTCTAAATATAGCCCTAGGGGTATCCTCCAACCTATTATATAACATAGGGTTATTCCTAAAAAGGCCCTAGTTCTTCTTAATCATTTTCACTACTAGATGACTCTCAAAACTAAATGTAGTAACAAAACTTAGTTGAAAGTTAACTTTTTCCTTTATTGGGTTAATTTGGTGGTCATCCAACACATCAATACTTTGTTCTGGTTGATCACCTAAATCCCCGTATTTCACAATCAAGATAGGTTCATAAAAACTGTTATACCTTTTGATTCTAACTTCATCAATAAGTGAATCTATTAAGTCTTCAGGATACTCACACCACAAAAACATATTTTTCAGTGTCAGGCATTCATCAAGAAAGTCATTCCCTGGGATTCATGAAGCTTGCGCCAGGCGCAGGCATAGCGTAGGCGGTATAATGCCAAACAAGGCCGCCGAGCGATTCAGGTACGATCCAATTCCCATGCACTACCGGCGTATGCCAGATCTGCACAGCCCTCGGCATAGGTATGCTAATCACCCCATGTGCAGTGCCGCACCATGCAAATGAAGGTACATAGCAATTCATGAAGTGGTGCAGGTGTAGCGTAAGCCCACAGAAATGTAAACCAAAAAACACGGTTTACATTTTTCCAAACAGAACATCGGAGCTATGAAAGCGGACCAGACTCATGTATTACAAAGTTAACATATGCCAATGGCTAAATATGCAGCCAATGGCATAAGAAAAGATGCACAACACCTAAAAAACAACATTTAATGTCATGTCCACAGTAACGCAAAGTACAACCGCAGGGCATGTGTGCGCAAATGTGAACACAAAGTAAATATATACAAATGTCATAAAAATCGCAATGTAATACAAATCATGATTTCACCATAATACTCAATGGTATGCATGGTACACCACAACCAAGCTGCAAGGGTTGCTAAGGGTCTGTGACAGTGTTCGGCGTGGTAACTAGGAATTAGTAGTCAATGCCATGCAAATGAGGCAGGTAATAGTGAATTGCAAACATCCTGCCGGACTAAGGATGTACCATAGGGCGCAGTGCTACAACACTGAGGAGTGGCTTAGAGGTATACATGACATCAGCAGTGGGGTGTGCCACCATAGCTGTAAGCACATTGGAGCAATGCAAATCCGGACTGGCCATTGCTAAGCAAAGCCGCAGGACAGGGGTGGGGAGGTAGGTATAGCATCGTTTAGCTGAGAGCACATATGGTGCCCGAAAGTGCATGTGTACGGGGAGGAAAACGTGCCCAAAACCCGGTAAGTGGACGCACGCACCACACACCATAGCTCAAACAGGAAGGTCAGGGGAAGAAAATAAGGAAATGCGGCAGTAGGGTAATTGGAGTACAACTGAGTAATTAACACCTATTAACTCACAGCGGGCAATCGACGGCAGCTGACAAGTCTGCTCACAGAAACCTACAAAACAGGATAGGGGAGGTGTCGGATTGCAAAGAAAAGAGAACTGTCATAGCAGAGCAAAGCAAACCTGCAGTAGACCGGCCATAGAACACATTACACAAGATAAGCCATGTGTAGGAAAGTATAAATAAAAGCAGGCTGCTGGATGCATGCCAGAAAATGGGAGGTGAAATGTGAAGAAATGTAAAGGGAAGGGCAAGAGGTAATCCACGGCAGCCAAATGTAAATCAACACCAAAGGCACCACAATAGTATTTCCTGTCATAAAACACATAAGATACCATGTAGCTACGATCGTACATACACACCCTATGACATCACCGGTGTTCACAGCACAATAGTATAAAGCGTGAAAGCACCCCACACACACCTGTGTATTCCCAAACACTGCACCATAGGTGTAAACATATGAGGAACTTTTACAATGTACATGTTAGGAGCTGCCATAGCTGTGATTCATCATCATGTGTTAGAGACTGACGGTGTTGTGGAGGATGATGCTGACAACCACCGCAGGCCCCGGAGGAGGAGAAGAGTGTTCAGACCAAGGGTAACCTACCAGGGGCTACATGATCTGGAGATAGTAGAGTGTTACAGTGTGGACAGGGACATCTTACAGCAAATAGTTGAGCTGTGCTGGCCACGCCTGAGATCCAGAAACAACAGAGGGGAACCCATCCCAGTGGACATGAAAGTATGTGTAAGCTTGCGAATACTAGCCACAAGTACCTTTCAAAGGCCAACTGGAGATATAATGGGGATCTCACAGGCATCAGCATCCAGGGTACTACACCAGTTCCTGGATGCCATGTTACCACATGCCAATAAGCATATATACTTCCCCCGAACTCAGGAGGAGTTGGGCAGCAATATGCGTCTCTTCCACCATGTGGCACACTACCCGGAGGTACTGGGTGCGATAGACTGCACACACATACATATCAAGTCACCAGCCAGTGAGCATGGTAGACGCTACATAAACCGCAAGGGATACCACTCCATCAACTGCCAGGTCGTGTGCAATGCCCAGGGCATTATCATGGATGTGTGTGCTGGCAGCCCTGTAAGCCACCATGACTCCCACATCTGGCATGCCTCACAGCTGTATCAGGTATTTGTCAGGGGGGACATCCCACATGGCCACCTTGTGGGGGATGATGGCTATGCACTGGAGCCGTGGATGATGACTCCCATCAGAAATGCACACATACTCATGCAAGAACGCCATAATGAGGCACACGCACAAACCAGAATCATCATAGAGCGTGTGTTCGGGATGCTGAAATCACGGTTCCGTTGTGTGGACATATCTGGTGGACCCTTGCAGTACTCTCCAGGCACGTGTGCCCACATCCTCATAGTATGTGCCATGCTACATAATATGATCCTGCGGAAACAGCTGCAGCAGGGACAAAATGGTGAAGGCCCTCACTGCCCACCGCAATTGCCAAGGCCATCACAGGCACAGAGGGATTCAGACCATGAACACTCTGTGCCAGCCCCAGTAGGCAGACGGAGGTGTGCCCAATATGCCTATGACTTGGCAAAGAGGGAATGTATAGCACATACTCTGACAGTGTAGGCCCCTACGGACTGACACACCTCTCCACCTGCACACACAGTAAAATGGTTGGTACAAACACACGACCACCTGTAAATTGTAATGTATAAGTGGCCTACTGTGTGAATCCTACATAGGCAGCCCTGAACCATTGTACACACAACAGGTATTGGAACAAGGAATGTCAACACCTGAACAGTACACGCACCTATCAGCATATGTTGGTACTGTGTGTATAGCTTCCTAGGTACATCGGTAGGTACATGCCCAATTGTCAGAGGCCATTCATCAATCGAGGCAAACAGTGTCTGCTGTCACCACCACATTGAGTAACCAACTGTCGCTCAGTGGAGCAGAGCCAATTGCGGGATCTATGTGTGTAATCACTGTTCCCCACACACTCTGCATGGATTCCCTGGTGCGTTAATGAGGGGCTCCATATAATGTAATCATGGATGTAGTGGCGAAGCATGGGGTGTACCCATGACAGGTATCTGTCACCCCAGCATGCTCCACCTACGGTTGTGTGAAGGTGTAGCATATTACAGTGTGTGGCTCACTGTGACATACATACCCAATGCTGGAGCACATCCATTAAACATCACTTGGACAAACCATTAATAGGTCTCATCCATATGTAAACTAACTGAGTTACACATTTCATTGCAGTATGGAGTAACAGCCATAGTACAGTCCACATACAAAAGACCATAACACGTGTACAAATCCCAGATGCCCAAGTGGTAAATGGGGGTTTTATTTTTCCCAGTGAAAGGGGATGGAAACCTGAAAAAAATGCAAAGCAGGTCACAGTAGTTTAGCACATTTATGGGTATGCCCATGCTGGAACATTTTTAAAATACTTAATACAAAAAAGGGGCTCTAATATGGAAATATGGTCAATGATTAAAAAAAGGGAAAAACCCAGCTTTACCCCCCCCTTTACAATGTCCGTCAAGGGAAAAATGAACTGCCAATGCACCCTCAGAAATCCCCAAAACCTAAGCCCAAGATTAAAATGGGTTGAAGGGCGGGTTTAAAAAAAGGCGGGTCCGGAAAAGATCCCATGTAAAAAAAAGGTTATTAAAAAAAATTTTATAAATATAAAAAGGGGTGGGGGTGATAGAGAGTTTAATGTTATATTCGGACATAACGAAAATATTTAAAGGTCAAAGTCCCCGGGAGGTAAAATAAATAGGATAGAACAGGGAATTGTCACATACCAACATAACCCCAAAAAGCCCAAAAAGAAACATTTAAACACAAAGGGGGGGGTAACAGTTTTAAAAATTTAACATGGTGTTGCGGCCCAATATTTTCAATTTTTGGGGTTTGGGTTTGGGGGGGTTTGGGGGGTTTATTGAAATTTTGGGGTTTTGTTTTTTGGGGTTTTTGGGGGTCCCCCTTGAATGGTAACTTTACGGGGGGGTTTTTAAAAGCTGGGAAAAGCCGCCCAAAAAAGGGGAACCCCCCGGGGTTTTTGTTAAAAAATTAAAAGGGCTGTCCGAGATTGTAACTTTTGTCCCATTTTATGTTGTTAAAAATTTGATCCCTGATTAAGTTGTTTGTGTGTGGTGTGAATGTTGTTTAGGTAAAAGAGTGTATCCGGTAGGGGGGTATGTGGGCCAAAAACACCTTTTTCCTAAAGTCCCCTGGCCATTTGGGTCCCCTGAAAATTATAAAACCAATGCAATGAGGCAAATTTGGGGCAAAATGGGGAAGTGCTTTTAAAAATTTCCTTTAAAAAATTTATTCGAAGAATACAATCCCCGATAATATGAAAAAATTAAAATGGCCCTGTATAACCGAAAATTTTTCTTTACAACGATGGTCTTCAATTAAACCCCCCAAAAAAGGGAAAAAGGGAAAAGCAGCCCCCACAAACCTGAATATTTTTCCCATACTTACAGAAAAAACAAACAGCTGAAATAAAAAAAACCTCCATATCTTAAATCTGAGAAGGTTAACTACCTTTAAGAATTTTTTAAAGGCCATGTAAATCTACTGTTTTTAAAATAACGAGTTTCATTTTGGAAAGCCCTTATGATTGAATGCGGGTCCCACAAAACCCCAATATCTAGTCACCACAATCCCACATGAACCAAAATACAGCTTAAAAAAAATTCCCCCAAAACAAAACACTCAGTTTTCCCCAAATGGGAAAGGGGCAAAAAGGGAGAATTAATTACCCCCCTTTTGGGAAATTGGAAAGGATGTACAGTTTTGCAAAATTTTATCGGGAAAAATTTGGCAGGAAACCACATTTTACATATGCAAACAAAACGCCAAAATTTCAAATATGCTCTCCCATAGAATTTTTAAACAAAAAAAAGATTTTAAAGGGGAAGAAAAAGGGTTGAGAAAATTTAATGTTGCCTTTTTGTTTTAATTAAAAGTGTGAAATGAAAAAGGGGGGAAAAAATTTTTGAGGACTTGTAAAAGAAACGCTTTAAAAGGTTGTTTTTGGGGGCCAAATAAACATCCAACAAAATTTTCATAGGGTTTAAAAGAAAATTAACCAACCCCCAGGGGGGGGTAGAAAAATCATGTAGGGGGATAGTTTGTTATAATGTCCAGGGGGTTTTGGGAAAAAAAAAAATGAAAGGGGGCCCTGGGGCAAGTAGCTTTGATTTGGGTTTGTAAAAAGGTAATTACAGAAGGAGTATGAGTTTTTAACAGAAACATTTAACAAAAACGGTATTAGGATGTCAAACCAAAAACAGGATAATAGGGTTGTATCGGGGACATTAAAAAGCATATAGCAATAAAGGGAAGGTCTCAAAAACCTGCAAAAGGAATGTAATAGTTAATTTCATATGAGGTATATGCGTTAACATTTCCCAATCATGAAAAAGGATCTTGGATGTTTTTAAACAGACCATTGCCTGATTTGCACGTACACCCATGAGTACCCCAATTTTGGAAGGGGGTACTCAAAAACATGCACGGGGCCCCTGTATGTCAAGGTCATTTTAAACATGGGGGTGCGGTTTGGGAAAACCCCTCACATCCCACTCAAGGGTTTGTGAAAACCAGAGCATTTTGTTTTTTTGCAGTCGCAGGGGATTTAATCCTGAAATTGTTTACAGGGTTATGCAGCAGAGGTCCCCTGAGTACATAGAAATTTTAAGCATGGTCCCCCGGTGAAGCCCCCCTACTCAATAACCTGGTTTTTAATTTTGGATGTCCTTTGTTTGTAAGGTCCCCTTGGGGGGGGTTTTCCCTTAATTTGTTTAACGGGGTTTGGGTCAAGGGTCCTTTGTTCCAGTAAAAAGTACAGTAAGGGGGGCCAAAAGGTATCCCCACTTGGGGTAAAAAGGGGTTGTATTTTGTGTATTAAGCCTGTTGTGGGGGAAAAAAGGTGTGTTAAGGTGTAATCCAAAGGGGATGTTCATGCACCATGTGTCATGCAGCTTGAGGCCATGTTATCGACATCAGGTATCCGCCACAGTGACACCCTTATGGAGGGAGTCTGTATCAGCTGGTGGATCAATCATGGCACCTTGTATGCAGTTGTCTGGAAACCTAGTCAGGAAAAGTCCCTCTGTGCTAGCCTGTACCTCAGGGAAGCATATATTGAACATGAGGGGCCCTATGACTGAGGACTGTGGTATGCCAAGTGTAACTGAAATACAGTAGGTACTACCGTATGCTACCCTCATTGTGTGGGTCCTGTCCGTGAGCCACTTTGCATAACATCCTGAGACGTAGGGGTCGATGTGCAGGTGGATGTGTATGTTGTCAATACCAGAATGGAGAACAGTGCTGAAAGCCAATGAGAGGACAATGTAGGCTGTGTGGACCACCTTACTGTCATCAACTACCCTGGTAACTGTATCAAAGGAGTTCACCAGGTGTAGGAGCCATGGTCTGGCCCTAACAAGTCCAACCTGGGTGGCATCAAAGGTCTGGAGCCCACCAATGCCTCTGTGAATGACTTCCATTATGATGTGCCCCATAGCCTTGCAGAACAGTCCAGTCAGGCGTATAGGGAAATAGTCCCTCTGGTTCATTGTGGAACCACCTGTGTGGAGTGTGATAACTGTTGCTGTGCACCATTCAGGGGCCACAATGTCTGATACAAGGCTATTAGTGAATCTGTTGGCCAAGTGGGGAGACATGTCATTCTGAGGTTTGTGTAAATCACAGCCTGGGATGTTGGACGGTCACATGGAGTCTGTGTTCCTGCCCTTAGAGAGTGCAGGTTGGAACTGTGTAGTTGTGACCACAGGGGCCCTGCAATGTTCCTGCATGGATTATGGCCCTGTAGGGAGTTAGAGGGTGTAAAGTTAGCATTGAACCCATCCACCAGGATGTTGCCAACATCACTCGGTTCTGTAATGTTCCTGAGTAACCGTTGTATGTCAGAGCAGATGTGGGTATTGCCATTGACTACTGACATACCTCCATAATGCTTTGTGGTACACCCTGGAATGTGTCGCAGTAATGTTTACGTAGCTAGGTTTGGAGGATGTGATAAGGGATCCTGGAGCCCTACTGAGGCTGACCAGTGAGCTACCCCACCCATGGGATTGTACTCCACTTTGCATCAGCCTCCACCTTTTGTTGTACATTATGTCCATGGAACTGGACCCCCAGAGTGGCGTCCGTTATCTGGTGGGTACTATCATGGCTCTGTTTGGAATAGCATGATCCATGCAGTCGTGTAAGTGCTTATGAAGTGCACTGGGGTAGGTTTCAGCATTTGTATGTGCATTATCCATCTGCACGGGTGTCATGATGTTTACTACTGCTGTCATAAGACGTCTGTAGTAGGCATTGTACTAATCTTGTACTGTGTATGCCATGAAGGGTGTGGTGCCGGGATGTGGATAACAAGGGTGATTAGCATATGTTCAGAAACTACCAATGAGGGGATAACCACAGGTGTGGAACACCAGTGGCATGTTGGTAATGTCCATGTCTAGGATATTGTTGGTCTTGGTGGTGGTGTGTATGGGTTGATCCAGCCGAGTGGAGGTTATGAATCCTGGACAGCGTTGGCCTAATGTGTCGGTACATCAGTAGCTATCCCAGTTAAGTGTGGGGTAATGTCAATCACACATCAGTAGTACCTGTCTGAACCCTACTGTCTAGTACACCAAGAAATGAGGTCCGGTAACCGTGGGGTATGTTGTTGAATCCGTAGCATGTTACAATGTGAATAGCAGTTCTGGCCACAGTTAGTTGAACATGGATCACCTCTGATGCATTGTGCTAAGTAACCAGCCAGGAGGTGTGTACAACATAGTGAAATATGGAAAAACCTCAGCCGTGGGTGTTCCGGTCCAGGTTACATGACTGAAAGGTGTGGTCTGCGTATAACCTGTCAGTGCAGGTGTGCTCTGCGAAGCCTAGAGGCAGGTCCCAGTCACTGCAGAGATATTGAAGTGGTCCATTATAAGGAGTGCCGTGCGCAAGGCCAGAGATGATGTCAAGCATTGAGTCACATGACCCCATGTTTTGCTTGTCTGTTCCCATTCTGGTGGTGAATGTTATTGGAAACTGTGCAAGACAGGCAGTATAGGAGCAACAAGAGCCTTACATGTTATCTGTACTCCCAGGGCTGACAGGTGCAGGTCATCTGTGCCAAAACATCGTGTTTTGTTGACCATGTCATTCAAAGCGGACAGATACTGAATGCCTGTGGAATGACAGCAGAAGCATAGGCAACTGTTGAAGTGAAACAGTCAGTTGTTGTAAAGTGATATCTAGTCTGGATGAATGCGGAATGCTCCCCAGGGCTTGGCTGATACCTTCTGGGCTACAAGACTGGAGAGCTACTGCATGTCCCTGCACATGTAGTCTGGGAAGTTACATCTCAGGGCAGTCACACTAACATGGAGAATGACAGTCAAATTGTACCTGGTGAGGTGTGGCATGGGTGCATAGGTTATGTTGCAGAACCAGTTACCCGACAGCTAGATGTAAGCAACTATCGCCTTGTGTAGCCTGCTGAGTGGGACATCAGTGTGACTGCCTACAGAGTCACCTATGACTGGTGTGTTGGGTATGTTATAACACCCTATTGGCTGTATTTGATGGGCACACATGAGTCTGTTGGCTATAAGTAATTGTTGTTGTGTTTGGTGATGGGGGCTGCCTCTGGTGCCTACACAGAGTATGGAGAGGTTCTGCAAATGTTGTACTCATACTATGTGTGGCCTGTGGTGGTGGAGATCTTGTGAGACTATATGATGAGTGGGATGTGTTGCAAATGTTACATGTCCCCACATGAATGTCAGGTACAGTCTGGGTTGGTGAGAGCATTACCCCCAGCATGGTAACATATGTGCATCTCCCACAGACTGTTGTGTTGTATGTTGGGAGGTGAGCATTGACTGTGTACATGAGACAATTGCTCTATTGCCACATGTTCACCATATTCATCATATAGAGAGGCAATGGCACTGGTACGTGACAGTTGGACATGCCTGTATATTCAACCATATCTCACAAGATATGTGAGTTACGTGTGTACAACAGCTGTTGTACTGTAAGCAAGCTGGAAATGTAAGGACAGAGAGTGTACTTGTAAGAAATGAGTTGGAATGGGTGCTATAGCAATTAGTAGCTCATGAAGTGCTCACAAGTTCTGAACAAGTGCTGAGCATGAATATGCAATACAGATAGGGTGTTGGATAATATCAACCCACTGCAACCCACAAGTGGAGACGACAGTCATAATTGGAGGCACTGCACTATTACCCTGCTGAGTACGGTCTGCATAGCATACCTGTGACAGGTCATAGGACATCATCACCCACACTGTGTTCCAGCTACACTGAGTATACTAGATGTACCTTCGTATGTCACAGGAGTGTTCCACCAGTTGCCTGTTGACAGAATCAACACTACAAAAGGTGTCAGAGTGACATGTGCATATCACAACAGTGGCAGCTACAGTAAAACAGGGTTAATGTTGTGTACTCCCACTTATTGTAGCCCATACCACACAGACAAATGGGAGGCATCTGTGTATGTAAGGATGTGAATGGCCATGACCTAGGAGCAATAGCTGTCTCAGTGTTGTGGACAACATACAGAATGGGCTTTGTGGGTGAGGTGTGTGACATATGTGCACAATCTGACAGCTGATAATAGCATTGTCACCACTAGGTGAATAACCCTGTACCCATTAACTACCACCTAGGCAGCAGTCAACATTATGGACACTGTTTAAGGGATGGTGCTGTGCAGTTCACCTCCCTGAGTTGGTGACATCTCCTGGCCTATTAGGTAGTCATACGAGGCGCCCATGTCATGACAGGGTGCCATCCATGAGCATGGAGAACATTGGACAGGCATACTCAGCACTCGGGTGACCAATATCGGATCACATATCACCTTTAAGGGGTATTGGCCATGCGTGGATGGGCGATACCAGCCTTCACAATCCTCACCTCCACTATGCAGCATGCTGGCTACCTTGCATAAAGACATGTGCTACACTGTGATGTTGGACATGCTACATGTACATATCCTGATCTGAATGACATACGTCATGGACAGCCACCATCCTACTACAAGAATCGCCACATGCTGGACAGATCCCTGTGCCATACATGTTACATACTCCCACCATACCATGCAACCCTGTCCATCAAAGCTGCACATGTCATCTCTGTCATACATGGTGTGATGACCGCATGGTAGATGTATTATTAACTGTCTGGATCAGTAATGTGGCACTGATGCACCTCGCGGTGGCAAAATGGCCGTTGGATACAGCTAGGAAACCTTGCCCGTACATGCTATAGTTGATAACCATCCGTGCGAATGACATCCGGCTAGCCATTGTCCCATGTCTATCACATGTGCAACACAGGCGATCCGTGGCAGGATGTTGAACTGCTGTACAGTGCCGTGTATTTGTATATGCAAAACACATGCATGTAAAGGTTCCGTGCATATGTGTGCATTGTCACTGCTCATGTCCATTAAGGCAGTGTATGTGTTGATATGTGACATGTACACAGCATCGAGGTCAACAGCATCACTGTGGACACATCCAGGCATGTGCTGATAGGTAAGAACACCAGTACAGGCAAACAGACTTGCCCACATCAAGACAGCATTCACATGGAGTATGAACAATATAATGAGGTGACACACATATATGGTGATGATATCCAATGCATAACGGGAGTTACGTGTATGACACAAGCATGTTAGTCATGTCAGTGTCATGATGATTTGCAAAGATAACTGTGCAGATGTACTAGATTTAATACAAATGAATGTGCAGCTGTATCTCTGTACATCTCTGTGATACTGTGACCTGTCACCATCATTATGTCTTCCAGATAATGCCTCGTTCATGCCTGCCAGCGTACAGATGCCAGGAGGATGATGTCCTCATCCTGTACCTCCATGACAACTATGAGGTGTTGTTCAGCCATGTGCCACAGCATGCCCAGCAGCTAAGACACTGCACGGACTTGATACAACATGCGAAACAGCATACCACTGCAATCGCCAGGGAACAAGGTGGAACAGGTGGTGGGCCACCAACCCAGCCTCCACTCACACACACTGAGGGGCTACTGGCCAGCCTGGGGACACCCTCAGAACAGCATCCACAAACACTAGCTGCCATTGTGGAGGTGGGTGTCTCCCAACCAATGAGCCTGGAGTTGCCTGGTAAGTCACTACTGCACATATGACTATTATATCCCATTTAGTTGCATGTGTCACTGTACAATATGTAATGTAACATCATATGCAAGGTATGTTTACACACATGCTGCATACTACAGTATGCTACCCTGTGTATGCACACATGTGCATACTATATGCTATTGTACAGGCGAATGTGTTAACATGCACAGTGCACCCTGTGGCTGTCATACAGTCATGGATAATGTTCAAACTGCTGTGTCACCCCTATACAGGTACCTCTGGTGTGCCGCACAGACATCAGTCCGTTGCAGGTGAGGCTGTCATCAGTATCAGGCATGTTAATATCTCTTCGCCATGTGGCCAGTTAACACATGTACACATGATGTATGGTCCAGTCACGATATACAGGTCACATCTCCCATCATTCACACGGGCTACCCATGTGCAATATATACCAATGAAATGAAACACCGACATGAAACCACAGTATCTGTCATTGCTACATGTGTGGACAGCTGTGCATACAACGGTGGAGGTGTTGTTCAATGTAGGCATATGTACTATACATTGGAATAACACATGTGTGGTATGCAAACAGTACCACACAGTGAGCTGGGATATGGGCATCCCACAGGAGCCACCATTGTGTTATATGCCCCTACAATGGGTGCACACATTGTGATTTGCCATCTGACATGTCCCAGACACGTAGTGTTCTGGCTGCAATATTGTCACACTATCCCATAATACATACCCCACATACCAAACATACAACCCGTTGTCTGCATAGCCCTGTGGATGGTGACATATCTGACATCTATGGGTGTATGTCATATGGGACTACACAGACCTGTGAGATAGATTCATAGGTTCATAGGTTCATACTAGGCTATCTGCCCTAGGGCATTTATAAGCCTAGCCAGAATGAGTTTGGCTTTCGCCACCCATTTTAAATTTATTTTGCTATGCCCTTTTTCGAGGATAGTATACTGTGCCTCTGTCTAATAGTGACACAGAAGTGATACCTGGGGTGAACCTACGATCTCCCATCCACTCATCAAGATTCCTCTTGAAGAGAGTCAATGAGGGACTCTGCCTAACCTGGACTGGGATTTTATTCCAGAGTGAAGGGAGCCTCTGGGTTATGAATCTGAACCTCCAGCATGTCCTATTTATTCCAGTGCTGAGGTTTAAGTCTCTCGAGCGCGTAGCTCGATGGGATTTGGATTTTCTGAGGTGCAGCAAGTCCATTAATTCTGGGTTGGACATGGCTTTATACATCAGGCACAGATCGCCTTTGAACAGGCGGTATGCCACTGAGTAGAGCTGGCGTTTCTTTAACTGGGTAGCATATGGCATCTGTTTGAGCCCTTTGATCCTCTTGGTGAGGTACTTTTGGGGTCTTTCCAGTTGCTGCAGGTGTCTGGTAAGGTACATCGCAAAAGGGGCATTGTACTCAATTATGGGCCTGATGAGGGATGAGTAAACAGGCACAATGACCTCCCCTGATCTAGATGTGAATCCCTTCATGATTAGGTGGGCTATATAAAATGTTTTTCTAACCACTTTGGCCATGTGGTTGTCAAATGAGAGATTGCTATCAACTTGGGTCCCCAGGTCCCTAATTACTTCTTCTGTACTTAATGGATTACCACCTATGTGGCAATTTGTGGGCACTTTGATTTTGCCAAAGGGGATGACAATACACTTTTTGGCATTTAGCTTGAGGCCATGGCTCTGGCACCAGTTGTCTGTTTCTATGAGGCCCTTTTGGAGAATGCTTGGGTCGGCTGTAGAGTCGATTATGGCGCCCAGTTTGCAGTCATCTGCGAACTTGGTCAGCCACAGTCCTTCCGTGTTGGCCTGTACCTCCGAGAAATATATACCGAACAAGAGAGGTCCCAGAAATGAGCCTTTTGTGACACCACTTGTAACTGGTTTGGAGTCTGACATGGCTCCAGCAATTCTAACCATGTGGGTTCTGTCCTTGAGCCAGTTTGCAATCCATCTAGTGACATAGGGGTTTATATTTAAGCTGGTGAGCTTATCTATAATACCCGAGTGGGGTATTGTATCGAAGGCTTTTGCAAGGTCCAGGTAGGCTGTGTGAACCACCTTCCCCTCGTCAATGGCCTTGGTGACTGTTTCAAAGAAATCAACCAGGTTTAAGAGGCAGGATCTGCCCTTAACAAAGCCGAACTGGGTAGAATCCAGTGTCTGTAGGTCCCCAATATCTTTATTTATGAGGTCCATGATAATCCTTTCCATAGCTTTGCATACCAAGCTAGTCAGGCTTATGTGGCGATAGTTTCCAGGATCCGTTGAGGCACCACCTTTATGGAGAGGGACCACTGTTGCTGTACGCCACTCTTTCGGCACATATGCTGTAGTAAGGCTGAGATTGAACAGTAGTTTTATGTTTGGGTTTAGCTCTTCTGGAGTTCATGTAGGATGCAGCCCAGGACACCGCCTGGTCCCATTGATGCTGTGTTTTTGCTTTGGAGAGGGCGGCTCTTACCTGAGCATCTGAGATGTCAGGGGGCAGCACTCTGCTGGGATAGATATTTGCCCTTTGGTGGGAGGGGGGAGAAGTTTGCGCTGAACCTGTCAGCTATGGATGTTGGCAATGTCTGTGGGTTCGTGTATTTTTGTCATTTTGGACTAATTCTGAGCATATCTGGGAATTACCACCCAGGTTTCTAACATAACTAAAGAAAGCCTTGTGATTATCCTTAGTGTCCTGTGCAATGTTGCTCTCGAAGCTGGCCTTAGACAATTTTATGAGTGCCCGTAGTTTTTTGCTAATACTGATCAGTGATGCCTTCCCTTTTTGGGATTTTGCTCTATCATTTAGTAGCTTCCTCCTTCTATTGTATAGTTTGTTTATGGCTGGGGTCCACCAGACAGGATGTCTGCCTTTGGAGGATTGGGTCTTGGTTTTGTTTGGGATCGCATGATTCATGCATTCCTGAAGGTGTTCATAGAATGCGTTTATAAAGGATTCTGCGGTCTGGGCCATATTTTCCACAGGCCTGGGGGCTTTGAAGGATTCCACCTCGGCTTTGAGGAGTGTGAAATTTGCTTTAGAGAAGTTTTTCACTGTGGTTTTCTGGGCAGGGGGTGGGGTCAGGATGTGAATATCCAGTGAGATTAGTTTATGGTCTGATCTTACCAGTGAGGGATACACTTCTGGTCTGGAGCATAGAGTCCCCATGTTGGTGATGATCAGGTCCAGTATGTTTTCCCCTCTTGTGGGAGTGGTAACAAGTTGTTCCATAGCATTTGAGTTTATAAATTCTAGGAACCTTTGGGCTAGGGTGTTGGAGCTAGAGTAATCCTCCCAGTCTATGTTTGTGTAGTTGAAGTTGCCCAATATAATGGTGTTTGAAGAGACCTTCATATTTCCAGGGTTCTCAGGAAGGCCGAGTGGGGTTCCTGGGTTTGGGGGGGGTGGTCTGTAGCAGGCTATAAACTGGAAGGCAGTTTTACCCACTCTTAGTTGCACATGGATAGTCTCTGATGCTTCGTGCTTTGCTACCAACCTGGAGGTGTGGGTATCTTTGATGAATATCGATACTCCCCCTCCTTTTGTGGTTCGGTCCAAGTTTTGGGGCCGAAATGCATGGTATGAGGTATAACCTGGTAGTGCTGGGGTGCTCTCGGGAGCCCTGAACCAGGTTTCTGTTACTATATCGATGTTCTCCATGCTAAGGAGAGTTTCGAGTGCGTGCATCTTGAGGTTTAGACTTCTGACGTTGAGTAGCATTACTCTTAGTTTCTTATCCCTTGTGATACCTATGGAGGTGGGTTTGTCTTTTGAGCCTTGCCTAAAAAAGGCACTATGGGGGTAGCAAGAGCCTTTGCCAATATCTGAAAGCCCAGGGGTGACAAGTGCAAGCCGTCCCTAGCGAAACATCGTGGCTTGTCGAGCATATCATCCCAAGCTGACAGGCATTGGATCCCCTTTGAATGACACCAATACTTAAGATGGCCATCACAAACATTTGGCCAACACATGTTCACACATGGCCATGGAGGATGGCCAGAGACATGTAGCCACACAGTAGATGTGATGTGTATACACCTTGTTGCACACTGTCCACACATGGTCCAACTATAGCCTTAGTTGACTGATTATACAGTTGATGTGGTACACTGGACATCCTAAAAGCCTGTGCACAGCTAGTGGAGGTGTCACGTAAGTCGACCATATAAGATGTGTTGAACATCACGACTGTGTCATAGCATGACAGTAGTCACCTGTACAGCTTCCACAGACATTGACACCACATCAGGCCACAGATACCATACATTTCTCTTGCTGCTGTAGGACATCACAGTCAGCTGTGCACCTTGTCTGTGTGGTACATCAATGTCATGTGGGACATGGTGTATTGACAAGTCTGCCATGTGTGGACATGGTTGCCAGGCAGCTAAGACTCGTTAGTAGTTGTGCAGGGGTGTCATCCGTAGGTCTTCCAGTGACCTGTCACATGACACAGCATGGTTTGGTGTGTATACACCTCAGCAACGTGGGTCACAATCCACAGTTATGTCATGTGTATGCACGCAGTTATGGCTAATCAATGTGTGCATATTACACACTGTATAGCAATACAGACACCTCATGATGCCATGCAATGGCACAGTGTCTGTACTTCGCACTGTATAGCAATGTAGATGTCTCACACTACCCTTCCATGCTCATGCACATTTGCTAAACATGCATTCTATCTGTAGGGCATACAGACAACACTGCAATGTGATACCCGTTACAATGCTGTACATGTGTCAGGACACCATTGTGTCAGACATGTATGCATGTCAACACACGTCAGCAGATTACATGTCAAGGTCACTTCAGCCATGTGTACTGTTAACCTGTGCTGGTCCACATGGTGTATCACAGGGATGCATGCTTACTACCATGATTGTGTGAACTGCGTGGTTACTGGTATGACACCTGCTTGCTATTGTGTGCAACCCAGGGAGGTATGCTAACTACCAGTATTAATGTCTGAGCTGCATGCTGTCTGCTGTATCACATGCATGCTGCATGCCGTCTGTCAAATCACATGCATGGTGTGTGTGTGTGTGTGTGTCTGTGTGTGTGTCTATTGTAATGTAGAGTCTTTCTTTGCATCCACAGGAGATGTACGTGCGTTACCCTCCTGCGGTCTGTCTGATGTTAGTGACCCACAGATACTAGCAGTGATGAACATATGCATGAGGTACAGACAGGGTTGTCAGGGGCTGAAATCTGTGCCAATGGTTGCCATCCCAGCTATGTCCCCCTCTTCCCCGCAGACAGTTCTCATGCCAACACATACCCCATCACCAGTGGACATAGAGGAAGGACAGTCAGTGTGTGTTAGCTTGGAACAGGAATGTGTGGTGGCTACAGAAGGTGTGTCTCCACACCATGGTGTCAGTGTAATGACTGCAGATGTGCCACACAGTCATGTGGCCAGTGCTGCTCATAGGAGGACCTCTGGCAGACATGCACCTGCAGGACAGAGTGCAGCAGCTGGTGTCACCAGATGCATGTTCCAGACTGTAATGGCGGCACAGGCACATGCTGAATGGCAGAACAGAGAAGGGCAGAGGCTTCAGAGGGCTGCAACCCGTATTCTAAACAACAACATCCAGGCACTGGCAAATGCTCAACAGCAGATTGCTGATGTTCTGGACAGGCGATTGGGTGACATGGTCGGAATCCTTGACCATGGCATGGCAATCCGTGAGCATGAGCTGTCTGTGCTGGAAGATCTGGTAGGAGTGAGGCGTAGGCCATGTGACATAGGCCAGCTACACCACCTAGTGCAGGTCAACGTGAACGAGCCACCTCACATGCCCACTCCCATAGTGCCGGTAGCAGTAGCAGTGCAGCTGGTGTTGTGCTGTCCACACCAGGACACAGCAGGCCACGTAGATGTGGCCTGGACATTCCCAGCAGGGACACGGTTCCAGTGGACATGTGTCATCGGACAGTAGTCAATCTGTACCTCCGCCTGGTAGTGCCCGTGCAATTCCTGGCAGGCACAGGTCACGTGGCCATGGCCAGACACAGTGAGCTGTACATCCTGGGCCGTACAATCTGGAACTGTCAATAATACCCCTGTATAGGCCTGGCAAAAGGCAGAACTGTGTGCAATCATAAATGCACACAGCAAAAACATCTGTAGGGAAGCGCAACACCCACATGCATAATGACCACACATGTCCAATCAGATCACCGGCACTTACCCACACACATGATGTCATCCACTGGTGCAGCCTATGCCCCTGAAAAACATTATCACCCTGTGCATATGATGATGCCTGTGCCGCATCCCTGTCATCCACACCATCGGTGCAGGGACATGCTCAAATGGTCTGATGCAGAGGGTGAACAGAATAGTGAGAGAAGTGTATATTACATTAGTTGTGTATTGTTGACATGCACCAGACATGCCATGTAGTACAGGTTTATAATGCATTGTTATATGTTCACAGTATGTGTCTTGGTAACAACAGTAACAGCATGTTGGTAATGATGCCCTGGTTCCCTCCTTATGGTCTAATTGCATGTGCCAACATGTAGCAGTGTTTGCAGTTTCCCATGTGTAAATGTGGAGTACTCACAGGCATGTATGGCAATACCAGCATGCTATATGTAGCCTCAACCTGACTGTTAAAAAGGCTACCATACCACAGATGTCCACACATCTACTGATCCAGAAGCATGTGGGCTGTTTAATAGGCTACAGTGGCTAGAGACGTAACATCCATACCAGGTCACATCACAGGTATGTTAACATGGTACGGGGGGTTTACACAGCGGTCTGGCCGATGATAAAATTAGAGGCCACTTGATAGCATGAGGCCTCACTGTGTAGCAGTAATACCCTTTCACATTACAGGATGAGAACACACACAGACATACACAGAAACACACAGTAACATGCCCACACTCACGGGGTCAACAACACTATAATGCACACTTGATAGTGTTGAGGTGAGGACCCCTGCCTATGTGGTAATCACCCTCACAGTACTGTGTACCCACATGACGTGACACAGAGAATGAACATGTACAGGTAGCCAGTAAGGCTGAGACTGATGGCATCAACAGGGTAGTAGACTGCATCACGATGAGGGGTTAGAGATGCTGTCTGTTCTGTATGGTAGCATACACCCTCACTCCATGCACCAGACAGCCATACATACATACACAGACACACACACACACACACACACACACACACACACACACACACACATACACACACACACACACACATACACACACACACACACACACACACACACACACACACACACACACACTGTGGAGTCCACAAATGTCATTCACATACGGATAGCTGACGTGTGTGATACACACACCATCCCTGCCTACATCATGCTTTCCACACTGCAGTATGTACAGATCTCTACAACAGTGTACAGGGGTGTGTAACAATTGGGATGTATTCCCCACCATATGTGGCATATATGGTCACATAAGCAAACACACATGGCAGTACTGTGAATGATACACCTGCTATATGATGATACATCTGACAGACATGCAGCAGTATTGGCCGCATTATGTGTACCAACGCTACCTTTGGCAATTCTGCTGCTATATGCACACGGAAGGATGTAAGTGTTACAGGTGTCACGTGACTTACAGTCAGTAACACCCGACCGCTGTGTAGGTTTTATGTCTTCGCCGTCAAGTAACAGTAACATAGCGTACTGTTTGCACATGTAATGGTAGGATGGCTTGTGACACACCTGTGAGCCGTCCCCGGCAAACATCCATCTGCAAAGGTGGATCACCACTTTATGTACACACATCCATCCATACCTGATGTACAGCCTACCGTACTGTCAGTATTTCACCATATACAGGTGTCAATGATGGGGCTGCATTGCAACTGCATGTTGTAGTTAGGCACAGATGAATTACATACATCAGCTACTGCACATGCATGGTAGCTGCATGCACACCACTACATGTACATGTGTGTTGGTCCTACATGCCTGTCATGTAGTCATGTTTGTATGCATTGCAATTGGTGGACATGTGTGATGAAATACATAACACATGGACTGTTGTATGATATGATGGGTGTCATGGGTAACTAGTACAGAGGGAATGTTTCCTCTGTCAACATTGCTACCTCATGTATTGTTAGCATTCAACAGCCATGGACCTACCTTCCATGTGCATGCGTGTGGTTGCTGTAGCCACTTGTCTGCACGGAGGACAGCAAAAGCTATGCTATGTACATATGTGTTTTGTGTGTGTGTGTGTGTGTGTGTGTGTGTGTGTGTGTGTGGTCCATGCACATATCCACTGCGATTACATGAATGTCATATCCAAACATGTGTGTTCTTTGGTGTACAGCGACAGTGATCTGTCACAGCTGTGTAAGACCCAGGGCCCCATTATATGTAGAGCCGACCTAGTTATGTACAGCGGTATCATTGCATTGCATAGCACATGATGGAACCCTGTCAGTACATGTGTAGTCTGCACAGTTGCTGTAGACCTATGTACAGTCCACTGGTCATGAGTCACACGGTGTTGTGGTACTGTATGGATGTGTGTTGCTGGTCCAAGGACATGGTGATGTCTAAGGGCTACATAGTAGAATGCGGTGTTTACCTCTGTGATCTGCACCTGAGACATCTGTGATGGCTCTTGAGTGTGTACTGGTCAGTACATGTGAGTGGCCTTCATGTACGTGGGGACAGTAATACCATACTGTGCCCTTCCATGTTTAGAATCCGTGTGCATGCAAGACAACCCTTTGCTACTGCTAAGTGTGTGAGCATGCCCAGTACACCATTGTGTAGATGGACACACAGTACATTCCAAACTGTGCCCTTCCGTGTTTAGAATCCGTGTGCATGCAAGACAGCCCTTTGCAACTGCTAAGTGCGTGAGCATGCCCAGTATGCCGTTGTGTAGATGGACACACAGTACATTCCAAACTGTGCCCTTCCATGTTTAGAATCCGTGTGCATGCAAGATAGCCCTTCGCTTCTACTAAGTGTGTGAGCATACCTCAGTATGCCGTTGTGTAGATGGACACACAGTACATTCCAAATGGACGTGTGATACTAAGTGTGTGAGCATGCCCAGTGACACACTGTGTTGGTGATGTGCCACTGTGTATGGGCATTGCCATTGACATCCTGTATAGTGATGGTGGTCATCCAGGCAACAGATGTCCATACCCCACGTCAGGATGGATGCCTACATTGAGCACACTGGTTGACTGTCTTGAAGGGTGTACTGTCTGTGGCGCATCTCGTATCTATGTAGTGTTGTAATAGTGCTCCGTAGATAGGCAGTTGTCCTGCTCACACCACTGCTGTGTGTTTGTCTACATCTATCTTGAGACAGTAATATGCTTTTAGACTGCTCACTTTCTATACATTCCCTATCGGCATCTTTGCCTTTGTGGATGATGTCATCCACCTAGAAGTATGCCTCTGGGAGTGCTGTGTTCCAGTAATTTCGGTAGCGCATTCTGTAACTGCGTAATGCTGTAGTGTGATAAGATAGTTAGGTGTATGTTCGACTCCTAGCCCTGCCGTGTGTGTGTGTGTGTGTGTGTGTGTGTGTGTGTGTGTGTGTGTGTGTGTGTGTGTGTGTGTGTGTGTGTGTGTGTGTGTGTGTTTCCGGCTGCCTGGGGACAGAGTAATGCTTTTAGACATCTCACTCCACATACATTCCCTATCAGCGTCTTTGCCTTTGTGGATGATGTCATCCACCTAGAAATATGCCTCTGGGAATGCTGTGTACCAGTAATCTCTATAGCACGTTCTGTAACTGTGTAATGCTGTAGTGGGATAAGGTAGTTAGGTATATGTTCGACTCCCAGCCCTGCCAAGTGTGTGTGTGTGTGTGTGTGTGTGTGTGTGTGTGTGTGTGTGTGTGTGTCTTTCTGGCTGCCTGGGGACAGAGTAATGCTTTTAGACGTCTCACTCCACATACATTCCCTATTGGCATCTTTGCCTTTGCGGATGATGTCATCCACCTAGAAATATGCCTCTGGGAGTGCTGTGTACCAGTAATCTCGACAGCGTGTTCTGTAACTGCGTAATGCTGTAGTGTGATAAGGTAGTTAGGTGTATGTTTGACTTCCAGCCCTGCCAAGTGTGTGTCTGTGTGTGTGTGTGTATGTTTCCAGCTGCCTGGGGACAGAGTAATGCTTTTAGATGGTTCACTCTGCATACATTCCCTATCGGCGTCTTTGCCTTTGCGGATGATGTCATCCACCTAGATGTATGCCTGTGGGAGTGCAGTGATGCTCGAACTCGGTAGCGCATTCTGTTATTGCATAATGCTGTAGTGTGGTAGACTAGAAAGGTAGGTGCTCAATTCCAAGGCATGGCAGGTGTGTGTGTTTGGCAGTTATACCGTATGCGTTGGTATCTGTGGGTGGCTAGCTGCAGGATGTGTCCAGTGTGTTTTGTTGCTGACCTATATAGTGTCCACAGCCTGCATATTCTGCCAAGACTCTGGGCTGTCAACACATACATTCGCCAATAGGTCTGGTGAGTAACTGTCAGCAGCCCTACTCTTACCCTTGATACGGTCTGACCTGTGTGACGCAACATAACACACGTGCCTTGATAGTAACAACACTACATGATGCAGGTGGCACATGTAGTTTCCTTTTCATTTTTGTCTAATGCATTGCTGTCATGTGGTCCGCTGTTGTGATATAAATGTCATATCTACATATGTGTGTACATGTATATGTGTGTATGTATATATATATATATATATATATATATCTATATCTATATATATATCTATATATATATATATATATATATATATATATATATATATATATATATATATATCCATGTATATATGCAAACAAATAATATATATGATATATGTAGATGTAGAGGTGAACATAGATGTGAACATATATGTCTGGGGACATCAGCACTATTGAATGTTTGTGCAGGATGATCTGTACATGATAACCTGGGATCTATGTATATCTGCCATAGCGTGGTGGTAATGCACATCGTCTGTAGTGTGCAGGGCCACGGGTTGCAGTCATATAGACACCGGTTATTTTGTTGCTGGGAAGATCATGGGACATCGAATATGGTGATAGTAAGGCACCTGTTGCCAGTTGTGTATGGATCTGAGTGACACTGAGCAGTGGTTATTAATTTGGAGGGTCGGTATGGGTCATATAACTATTCATTAGAAGACTATACTATGCAGATGAGGTTGACTGTAGTGTATCACATTTATCACCAGGGTGTGCTGCTGGCCCCTGGAGTGTATGTGTGTAGTCAGCCGGGTGCAGGTCTTGAATATAAATGACAGCATGGGAGGGGGGTCAGGCATACTGTACGTACATTGCAGTACTGTGCCTCAGGAGTGCTTCTGCCTTAGCACACCTAAGCTAGGGGTGTGTCTATACCTGCCTGGTGACATTGGGAGGGATGACAGCAGTGGTGGGGTAGTCAGGGTGTACAGGCTGCACAAACAGGTGTTGATCAGCACAATCAGCAGATGACATGGCCAGCCCACACATGAACAGTACGTTAATGCGAGCAAGCAGCATACATACAGGTTTCATCTGCACTCTACACCACCGGTGTATACCTGCAGGGACATTTCACGACACAGTCCAACCAAATGACATGGGCTGCAGCAGGCAACATATACCAACATGTGCAGGATGCTGGGGCAGTGAGGATGTGTATGCTGCCGAACAACCCTTACTGGGGTGACATAAGACTTTATAGACCGAGGGTGGCTTACCAGGGGCTACATGGGCTGGGGATGTTGGAGCACTATGGGGTGGACAGAGACCTCCTACAGCAGCTTGTTGACCTGTGCCTACCACACCTGACACATCAAACAGGCCGAGGGAAACACATCACAGTGGATACCATGGTATGTGTTGGCCTAGGTGTACTAGCCACAGGTACCTCACACAGCACAACTGGGGATATCATGGGTATCTCACAGGCATCTGCATCCAGAGTATTGCACCAGTTCACAGATGCCATGTCAACACATGATAGTGAGCATGTACATGTCCTCAACACATGTGATTAGTAGACCAGCAATATGCATCTGTTCAACCACATGGATGACTACCCTGGGGTACTGGGTGCTATAGCCTGCATACACATACACATCGTAGCACCACCCAGTGAGCGGGGTAGGGCCTACAGTCACTGCAGGGGCATACCCTCCAACAGCTAAGCCATATGTGATGGCCAGGGCATGAGATAGAATGTGTGTGCTGTCTGCTCTGGAAGCTATGTTGTGTCCGATATATGGCTTCTGACACAGCTGTAGCACACCAATGCCAATATGGACATCCCCTACAGTCTCCTAGTGGGGGATGCTGGGTAAACACTAGTGTTGTGGCTGATGACACCCATCAGCAATGCACACACACCTGAACACTCACACCATACTGTGGCGGATGCACAGGCAAGACATATACTTGTGCATGTGTTTGGGATGCTCACTTCACAGTTCTGGTATCTGGACACATCCATTGGAGCTCTGCAGTATTCACAAGCTACATGAATACAAGTTGATATGGTATTTTCTATGCTACACAATCTTATCCTGCAGTAACAGTTGCAGCAGGAACAGCATGCGGCATGGCCACATAGCCCTACACCACTGCCAAGGCATGTACAGGCACAGTGTGACTTGGTGAAGGACCTACCTGAGCAGGGCACAGTCGGCAAAACCCCGTGCACAGTATGACCTGCCCTTGGCAAAGAGGCAACACAAGGCATATGCACTGACACAGTAGGTACGCAAGGATTTCCCCTCTCTGACCCGCACACAGTACAATGGATGCCAAACATGACAGTACCTGTGCTCGGCCATGTATAGGAGGTGCACTGTGTGCATCCGATATAGGCAGCACTCCAGCACCATCCTCAAGTCCAGAACACACCCATTGTATGTCTATCGACCTAACAAGTGGCAGTTGTATTAGAATGTGTAGTTACCCATTGCTATGGTATGTATGTGAGCATACAAGTGACTGTGGTGGCCAAATGTTAGGGCAGAAGACAGTACACATCCATAGTGGCACCATAACCTCTGTAGCACATACAGGGGTCACAATGGTAGCCTGTAGTACACAGGGTGTCCTTACCCACTGCAGATTATGGGCTGACCATCATGTGTGCCCGTACAGTCCACACACGTTCCATGCAGCTGGACAGATGTGGACCAATACAGACAAATGATATACAATGGTCTATGGATATGCCCAATGAATGACCCCAACCCCCTAAGACACACACAGACGACAGTAGGCCAGGCAGTTTGATGTAGGTTGTGTAAGCTAGGATGTCCAACACCACTGTGCTGGTAATTAAAGCTGGGAACTGACATACCCTGGTATCCCTCCAACCAGCAATTTAGGTAGGTCCACACACTGACATGGAGTACCCGGCATACCAATGCAGTAGCGGCAGATGTGTACAACTGTTGGCTGTGCCCTGTCAAACCTACACATTTGAGAGTCATGTGCGCCATCCAGGGCGCTGTGAAGGACTGTGGTTGTGGTTGGATGTCCCCCCACGCTACGCAGACATGTAGCAACTGTCAATGCTGCATGACCGTTAGCTACCCTGCAGACACAGCATGACACCTGTCTGTATAGAACGGAGGGGTCAGCAACACAGTACTAACTATCTAGACATGTGACACATGCAATACAGTTGACCATACTTGGCATGCTCACACACATGACGGTATGACGGTAATGTCGATCGACATTATGCGTTACAGTCATACTGGGCATGCTCACACACTGAAACACAGGATGGCCAGGCATGCATACACCAGTGGTCCGGACATATCTGCCAGTACATTGCTATACTGTTGGATGTGTGCGCTGTATGGTGTGTGTGTGTGGTCTATTGTCTGTACATATTCCATGGTCTATTGTTAATTCACATGAGCTATGTGCAGAGGGTACTTCTACCATCACGTATATAGGGCAGTTCTTTGTTTGCGGACAGGCCGACGCCTTTGGATACAGTCTGGGTAAGGCACATTCCAGCAGGTGGGAGCAGTTGTATGTGGGTTTGCACAGTGTTAAGCACTGATGACCTCTGGTCACAGCACCTTATACACGTTTAGACTCCACATTTCTTTGACAGTGCACTACTGGTGTACTGGTAGACAAACACGCTTATAGCCGCTCACTCACCGACATTTCCGCTTACATTTGTCACTCATGCTGGGTGTGTGCGATCCCTTGTGATGCATATTACATCAGACTACATGACTACAGTATCGGGTATGTGTAACCATTTTGCGATGGCAGGTGTTCGACTGTACAGACTTGGCGGCCTGTCCAGTGACGTACTCATATTATATGCGTGTTCCTCATACGATCTGCTCCCATCTGCCTGATACATGGGAACTGATACTCTGCAATGCTGACATGTGACTTAAGTTTGTTAACCCAGCTGTCCGCTGAGTCATGCTACCGCATACCTACTGCACATTGTCCACCTTTCAGATTGCATGACGGGAGACTGTAGGAGTGACACCATTCCTACTTTGCATGGGACAGTCCCTCATCCTGCATATCTCATGTGACAATACCAGAACTCTCCACCAATCGGGGACACATTTCTACAGAATCAGGGACAGGTCAAGAAAAATCAGGGACACTTTTACAAAAGTAGTGCTATTAACTTGAAACATTGACAGAATCAAAGCATATGACTTAATACACATATTCTGAAGTAACAGTTGTTTATAACTCTTACTTATTGTCATTAGTCAGTAAGTGTAATTCACCACCTTTCCTTCAACAGCCACTAATTTTAGGAGGGATTAAGAGGGGCAGAGTTAAACTTTCAGTCAAACTCAGGGACGTACCTGACATTCAGGGACAGTTGAGTGGTATGGATATTACTCTAGCCATTGCAACTGTCCTGATTAGGGGACATTCTCATGTTGTACGTGTCTGTACTGGTTGCTTGTTACAGGTCTTGTATACCTCATATGTCATATGTAGTAGCATAAGCAACTTTACTGCTGCTAGACTACGCTTTGATTTGTTCCGATATGTATATTTCTGTACTATGCATGGCTGTAGGTATGTTCTGCCCTGGTACATCTGACATTTCTACAGAGCTGGTTCCACTTTAGCCATTCAGAATGGTGGCGGCCCTATAGACCCTATATGTAGAGCTATCACATGTGTCAAGGCAACACATACCCACAGCCAGTAGTAAATGGATGACTTTCACGCTTTGCATACATTAAGGTTATTAAGGTTATTCATGTAGCATTATAATTGATAATACTGTTTCCTATTACATGTAGCTGTTACTGATACAACAAATTGATGTCTGCCACCACTACGCACACTATATAGCCTCCATTCCCAAACTCACAGGCCATGTGCCATAACTGTCATTTTGCCGGACACAACTGCCCAGACAGGTGTGTCCCTCACAGGTGTATGGGTGTTGAACCTCTTCTATTATACTATCATCTACCTAAGGTGGTCAGCAAATTATGCACTTTCCGTCAGTAGCAGAACTCACATACCAATGGGTGTGAATGAACACTGTATCAGAGACAATGCATAACACCCTGTGGGACACAGTTAGATGATTGTTTCTATTAACCAGACGCATTCACAGTCACAGAGCATATGTATTCATTCACGTTTGTTGAGGGGATGCTGGGTAGTCCATTATGCATCCATGTGTGTTGCATTTGATATGGCCAGTTCCATCAGGACCAATCTGTGGGTATGTGCCGGTGACATGTCTATACATTTGTATCGCACATTTTAATATTCATATGTTTGTGGGATTGTGTTCTACAGTAGGGCCTGTCTGGTTGTACTGCAGATGTGTATACATGTTTTTGTGTTTCTTTCTGCTTCACCTGGTGCTCCCTCATACACCTCCAGTTCACCTATTCTGCATACGACACAGTGTCGCCTTGGAGGATTATACCATTAAACATCCCTCACACACACATATTCCTGACACTCCATCATCACTGCTTTGGTTGATGGCCCATGGCACGGTCAAGGTAACACATTGCATACCCTACATATGTCAGGTACCTGTATGGTTGTGTGGACTACCCTGCCATGTTTGACTTTCCACATGCTATACCTCACGCACATAGGTAAACGCCCATACTTAACTTTCATGACATGGTTGGTATACCTGGGTAATACCAGTTCAACTGTGACACATCCTGACAAATTCGGCTTGGACCGCTGATGTACGGATTTTGGCCGACTGTTCTAATCATTGGTAGGATGCCACCTTTTCCTATGTCCAGGATGGGATACATTCCAGACACATGTCCGAATGTACTGGACAACACGTACCCACAGTCAACGGTACAAATAATACTGTTCCTTTCAGCCTACATGTTGCCTTATTTTTGTAGCAATTTATATGCTCCTTCTGTTTCGTTTACATGCTTATTCTATTTCCTGTCACATTTTTTATGTGAAATACGAACATACCTATTGTATGTGACTATTACATGCGTTGTGGGATATAATTCGGTCATACAGTTGCTAGATATGTACATTTATTGTGTTTTTTGTTATGGACACATCTGCCCAGCTGTGTACCCTCCCTCACAGTATGGGTCAGCTGGTGACCCTGACCATTAGGCTGGACGTACCTATTGGCGGCGAGCTAACATATGATGCGTTTCACTTCCACTTGGTATAACTATCTACACTGCGTTGGACTGCGGGCACACAGTTTTCAATGTCATTTGTTCGCGGGATAGGGACCCGTTATCCACTACCGTGCATTTGTGTTTGCTTCTTCATTTTGTGTTTGCAGGAACTGTCTTGCATGCGTATCCATGGACACTGACAGATGTGATTACTATTGCTTGCAAATTGTTATATGCAAGCATTTTAGGTTGCACGTCGACAGCTGACATTTCCACGCCTCTGTGCGGCACTTCGACATGCCCTATGTACCCGTGCTCCTTTCCTATGCACATGGCTGTGGCAGCAGCGCGCCTTCATTAATATGCATTTGGCGCTACTGCAGCATCTTCACACCACACGGTCAGTGCAAGCCTAACGCCGGCCTTGCTCCGAGTTTCATGAATCCCGGGGATTATCTTGGCTAACTACCCATGCTGCCCTTATCAACTGGCCTTTAATCACTGACCATTTTTGCTGGTAGGGCTGACAACTAGAATAATGTAAAAATGTATTAGAATAGTGGCTTGATCTATTCTTTTTAAGGTTATTATCTAGATACGATATAGCAGACTGAAAAAAAAACCTGTTGTTTTGTTTTTGTATTGTATGGGTATACACATTGATTTCTGCAACATTATCTGTGGGGGGCTGTACTTTTAAGAAGGTGATGACATGACAGGCTTTGCATTTGAGAGGTATGCTCCATGGACATCCAGTGTCTGGCATACCTTTCAGCTGTACAGATTGTCACAGAATGCCCATATATTTGTCTTATATTTTTGGTCCATTTTTCATACAATTGTGGCTTTCTGGCAGATTTGTGGCAAAGCATTAGGGACTGCGATAGGAAATAATGACAGACATTTGAGTTTTATACTTCATACCCTTTGTGGACTTCATGCTAATGTGAAGCCTGTCATTCTATCGACTTTATACGTTATTTACTGTGGCTTTGTCCAGATTATTTGTCCAGTTGACAAGTAACGGTGTCCAAGGACACTCTCACTATATTTAAATTGCCGTATGGCAATTATGGAGTGCAGGGGGCATGTGTATACTGAGAGCACTGCTCTCAGACACACACCCTGGGTTTGTGCACAGAACAGTTTCCATTTTAAAGCACAGCAGCTTGCCTTCAGGAATATGCTGCATGGGAACAGTCCCTTCCATGCAAGAATAAGTTATTCTTGCAAGAAAGTTTGCTGAATCCTGGGGAACAAGTTAAATCAAAAATAAG
>NC_056744.1:1280527044-1280547044 GCF_019279795.1 Protopterus annectens
AGGGAGGAACTCTGTTTTACATATATGAGGAGCCTGTTACAAAGATGGGGTAGTCTCTGGGATACATACCTGTCGCGCCAGAGGGTTATATTTATATTGCAGGCAAGGTTTAATATTTTAGAACAGATAAATATGGTGCTGTTTGTTTTGCAGATGCGTTGGAGGTCCATCAGGATGGAGTCCAGCAATGCGTTGTATGCCAGCCATAGATCTCCCCTCAACAGCCTGTGGGAGACAGTACACAGGGACAGGACTCTGAGGCAGTCTGCATAGGACATGTTACCCTGTATTCCTTTAGTGAGGAACCTCTTTGAACATTCCAGTTGTTGGATAAGCCTGGTTGGGTTTGTACCCAAGGGGGCATTGTACTCAGTGATAGGTCTGATGAATGTTGAATATAGTGAAACAATGACCTGATAATTTGATTTAGATGGATAGCTCTCTAACTAGCTCTTATTATGCAACATAGAGCTACCATCACCCAGTGTCTTTTATGCAAGACTTGGAGAGGTGTGGAACTGTGATCAGCAAGCTTTTCTAAAAAAAAAAGAGAATTAAATTATTTTATTTATTTCAGTTCTGCTTAAATATTTCTCTTGTGACCTGTGCTGTGATACTACTTTGTGCTTTTTGCTCTGTTCCATCTGATTACATTTTTTAGTTTGTTCTTGGATCTTAGTCTTATATTTTAACCAGCAGTTGTGGGAAAATTGTGTTTCTGCATTATTCAGTACTTCTAGTTTCACAAGTAGATTTGCGTGTAAAGGTTGTCTGTTTGTATTTTAAACCCTACAGGGTTAAAGTCTTGTAGTTTAATTTACATTTGTGGCTGAACTGTGTACTATTACCAGATTTGTGCTTTAATCTAAAATTTAGTACTGTATTCTTTCCATGAACAGTGCTACTGGTAAATTTCTGCATAGTCTGGTGCCTTAAACTGTAGTAGAAGTTCAATAGTGAGAGAATTGTCTCTGCACCAGCTTGTGTTTCAGAGCTTTTATATCCAGCTTATCATTTACCTGCTTGCATTCTGTATCTGCCTCATCTTCCAGTAACACATTAAGCTAAATTTACTGAAAAGGCTCCAGTATTGCCTTTATCTGATTGCTAGCATGCATGTTCCTTGAAAATGTCCAGAACATCCCACCCACCTCTTATGATTATCTGACTTTCAAAGTCTCTCCCTCCCCTTTTTCACTGCTTTTGAATGTCGTATAAACTACTTATGTACACTTCTCACCCATTGTTTTTCATTGACCCATGATACTCAGTGCCCACCCAGCAAACCAGTATTATTCTTGCATAAACCCCATTAATACATATTGTCTCCTGCTCATTTTCCTAAAGTTCAGAGATGCTTGCAGTCCGAGCCTGCATTCAAGAAGTGTTTTGCTTGTATCCAGTGACATCCAGCCAGAATTAAATATCTTTGATTGCTAAATCATACTTAAGTTATTTTGAGTGATCACTTTTGTTTCCTGCTTTTATGTGTGCATCTCGCTGATTTTTTTTTTTTTTGTAAAAAGTGCTCTTCCTCTCACCGTTACTGTCTTGAAACTGCATTCAGCAAGGGATATCCAGTTAGTTGTTTAAATGGTTTGTGTCAGCATTGCACTTGTAGGTTTCTTCTACTGAGTTTTTACATCAAGAGGACTGAGTTTATTCATCTTGTGGCAGGAGGTGTTTGCCTGGTCTATCTGAGTTTATAGATAGGTTCATAGGTTCATAGGTAGGTACTAGACTATTGGCCCTAGGGCTTATATAAGCCTAGCCAAAAATGTACCATGGCTTTCTCCACCCAAGAAAATTATTTTCCTGTGCCCCTGTAGAGCAGATACACAAATGAACTCATAGTGTAGTCATTTTATTGGACAGAGGGCTCATTACTTTCTGCTTTTTCTGTGCTGATTTAAATTTTGTATGTTTGCATGGGTTAGCAGTGCCCTGTACAGCAGCAAACACCTAGAAAGCAAATTTTCTCTGTAGAATAGTGCATAAAACTGTAGCCTGTATAGCAGTAATATAGTGCAAATATGTTGTGTACCAACACGCTTAGAAGAGCTAGTTGTGCCTTCAGTGGCAATACCTACAGATTTAGTAGAATTCAATGTTGTGTAAACATTAAAGTTGGTAGAATTTAATGTGTTTAACTTAATCTGCTCCAATAAAGTACCCTTATTAGTCTGAACAAGTGAAGCATCCTTAATAGCCTTAATTCTGAATAGCTTAGATAGTCTCATTTTTGCTAGTCTCCTAAACCTGATAGACTTCTTTGAAGCAGTCACCAAAGCCATAGACGAGGGTAAGGTGGTTCACACAGCCTATCTAGATCTTTCCAAGGCCTTCAACACCATCCCCCACTCTGGAATTATAGATAAACTCACTAAACTAGGTATAAATCCCTATGTCATAAGATGGGTTGCCAACTGGCTCACTGACAGAACCCACACTATGAAAGTAGCAGACTCCAAATCCAACTTCAGACCAGTGACAAGTGGAGTACCACAAGGTTCAGTCCTGGGTTCTCTTCTGTTTGGTATCTACTTCTCTGACGTACAGGCTAACACAGAAGGTCTTTGGCTAATGAAGTTCACAGATTACTGCAAACTAAGAGCCATAATCGAAACTCCAAATGATGTGGACATCCTACAAAAGGGCCTCACTGAGACAGATGCCTGGTGTCAAAGTCATGGCCTCAAGCTCAATACTAAATAAGTGCATTGTCATCCCCTTTGGTAAAAACTCTGTACCCATGAACTACCACATAGGCAGTAGTCTATTTAACACTGAAAGTATGATAAGAAACCTTGGGACACAGGTGGACAGTAGTCTCTCCTTTGATAATCACATCACCACAGTAGTCAGGAAATCCTTCTATGTGGCACACCTCATCACAAAAAGTTTCTCAACCAGGAAAAAAGAGGTCATTGTTCCCCTCTACTCGTCACTCATTAGACCCATTATAGAGTACAACTCCCCTTTTGGTATGTACCTCACAAGACATCTACAACAACTGGAAAGGCTGCACAAATACCGCACAAAGAGGATTACCGGCCTCAAATAGATGCCCTATGCAGACCGTCTCAAAAAACTCTAGCTTTACTCGGTTGTATATCGCCTACTCAGAGGCGATCTCTGCCTAACATACAAAACTATGTCAAACTCAGTTGGACATGCTCCACTTAAAGAAATCCCAATCCCTCCGAGCTACATGCTCTAGGGACCTAAACCTTGTCACCACAATAAATAGAACAAGCTGGAGGGATAGATTCCTGTCCCAGAGACTTACCATACTCTGGAACAGACTATGTATCTATATCAAACAAAGCTCCTCATTAGCACACCACAAAAATCTTGATGATTGGATGGGAAATAAGAAATTCACCACGGGGATCACTTCTGTGGCTCTGCTCGACAGGGGCACAGAAAAATTTTCTTGGGTGGCGAAAGCCAGGGTACCTTTTTGGCTAGGCTTATATAGGCCCTAGGGTCAATAGCCTAGTACCTACCTATGAACCTATGAAGATTTACTTGGTAGTCAGATGCTGTTGTGTATTTATCAGCATGTGGTTCCTGTGAGAGCTTCTTTGTAGGTAAAATGAATAGAAAGCTCTCACAGAGAATTTATAAACATTTGTTAGCAATAAAAAATAATGGTACTAATAATGCTTTGACAAAACATGCAACCAATTGTTATTTTAAGACATTTTCATTCTTTTTCTTGATCAATTTGATAATAGTGATCATGATGGCAATTTGCAACCTCTTTTAGAGTGCAAAAAAGTCAGGTGGCAATTAAGTTTAAGTTCTGATAAACCACCTGGACTCAATGAAATTATCAGTATTAAATGGTTTCTCAAATTATCTTAGATTTAAGTATTAATTTTTATCTTGGATACTTTTTATATTTGTGTTTCGTATTTGATTTTTTAGATAGCATATTACAATTCTTGCAGGTTGTTTGTATTTATTTATTCATTCATTAACAGTTGTTCACAGATTGGTCATGCCACATCATGTGATTGTTCTCAGTTCTTTAAAAGGATCTCATCTCAGGTTTCTCTTGTTCTGATGAAGTTCTTTAAATTAAAGAATGAAAGCACTAAACTAACATTTGCATGCTTGGTCTTCCTGTTATTAAAGTGGCATTAGTTTGACTAGTTTTATTTGCAAAGCCATGGAAAATGTTATCACAGATGTTATCAGCAAGGATATAAGAGACCTCCAGACACTAGATCCATCCCAGTTTGGCTTTGTCAAAGGCAGGTCATGCTTACTGAATCTGGTGGACTTGTTTGAAAAGGTCACTAAGGCAATGGATGACAGGAAAAGAGACCTGGTTAAGGCATTTGATACAATACCCCACTTGGGCCTTGTCAACAAACTTACATAACTAAGTATAAACCCCTAGCTCACTGATAGAACCCAGGAGGTTAGAATCAGTGAGGCCACCTCCACAAAGAGGCCATTCACAAGTGGAGTCTCCCAAGGTTCAGTGCTAGGTCCACTACTTTATGGTATCTACTTTTCAGATGTAAACTCCAATGTCAAAGGCCTCTGGCTAACCAAGTTTGCAGATGATTGCAAACTGGGAGAAGTCACTGAATTTTCCAAATAACAAGAATACCATTTAAGAAGGTCTAATTCAGACAAACGTTTGGTGCCAAAGCCATGGCTTAAAAGTCAATACCAATAAATGCATTATAGTATCTTTTGGAAAATCTACTACTCCAGGTAACTACCTCATCAATAAAACACCCTTAAAAGTTGATTCACTAGTGAGGGATTTGTGACCTCACATAGACTGTAACCTAGCCTTCAGCTGACTTGTCCATGGAAGTAGGAAAATCCATCTATGTTGCTCAACTTATAAGCAATGGTATGGCATCTTGGTCCAGATTGGTCATCATACTACTTTACTCAGCCCTCACAAGGCCCATCAAAGAGTATAATGCTTCCTTCAGTATGTATCTGACCAGACACATGCAGCATTTGGAGCATCCACAAAGGTTCCTAATAAAAAAAGAATACAGGGAATAACACAATGTCATATTCTGATTGCCTCAAAGCCCTGAATATTTACTTGGTCTGGGATATGATCTTTGTCTGACATACAAAGCATCCCTGGAAATTGTTCTGGTGAAGCTTTTGCACATCTGTAAAACAAACTGCATCAGAACTACTAGTTTAAAAGACTTAAATTTTGCTTGCAGAATAAATACGGCATGTTGGAGATACAGTTATGTTTCTCAGAGAATTTCTATTCTCCACAACAGACTCCCCATCCATGTGAAACAGAGTTCCTCTCTATCATTATTTAAGCACAACTTGGACCAATGGATGGGTAATCAGAAATTCACCCCAGTCTGGCTCCTATGTCTCTGATGGACAGAGGCAGTCAGTAAGTCACCACTATAAATCAAATTTGTGAGTCACATTTGGGTTGCACAGCTATGCTTTGAAGGGCCTTAGTGGTCATTAGCCTAGTATACATGTATGAACCTAGGACCTAGAGGCCATACTTTTGTTTATAAGTTGCTCTACAGAATGATTTGTTCACTACCATAGACATGTGATGGTCAACGTCTAGATTACTTTCTATGTGTGTCCCCAAGTCCCTGATTACTGGGTCAACTCTTACAGGTGTTTTGTCAATATGATACTTACCAGGGGTGAATGACTTCCTGAAGAATACTATTATGCATTTATGGCATTAAGTTTTAGTGCATGGCTCTGTCAGAAGTTTTTTGCCTGTGTTAGCCCTTCCCGGAAAATATTAATGTTAGTGGGGAATTCTATGACTGCGTCTAATTTGCAATCATCTGCAAATGCATATTCTTCCTTCAGTGTCTAGTCAGTAAGTACTGAGTTAGTCTATGAACTTCTACCCAAAAGCTTGAAGAAAGGTTTTCCTTCATTGAATGGTGCTGCCCTTAAATTCACACAAATTCTTAGTTCTTGTATCACAAAGTTTGTTTATTGGCTCATGAACTATAGTATTAAGGACAGTGCAGTATAACAGTTAGTTTAATTAATTTATTTATTTGATTATATATTTGTTGTCTGGGTAAGTTTGGTACAAAGACCCTTTGCAGCTATGACATGAGCAGGAGACAGTAAAGCTAAAGATAAATAGAAAATATCATTATTGCATGTTAAGGTTAGAAAGAGTAATATAAAGAGAAAATAGATTTATTAGTGTAGAATTTAATAAACAAAGTATAACAAAGTTTCAGCCACACTGATTTATTTAGATATTCTACCTGCTATACATTTATTATGGTTTGTGTATCATCATTGATAACTGCAGGTGGCACAGACGAGCAGCAGAGTGTGTTGTCATCTCACAGGAAGAGGTTCTCCAGTTCGATTCTCGGCTGGGGCGCCTTCTGTGTGGTGTGTGTATGTCGTCCGTGTGTTGTGTGTGGGTCTCCTCCGGGTACTCTGGTTTCCTCCTACATTCCAAAGACATGCAGTAGGGGGATTGGATACTCTAAGTTAGCCATAGTTGTCAGTATGTAGTATGGAAGAACAGAATAACAGCAGTGGCAGAGCTAGCCACCCAGTGGTGTGAAAGTTGGCTCTATATGATTGTCACTGTTGAAGTGATACCCTGATCTCAGGAGCAAAAATGGGAAAAGGGGATATAGATGGATGGATTGATAATGTCAAGAGATAAATTGTACAAGGGTTTAGCAAGTGGTACTATAATGTATAACTGAAGACATCATTCTTAGGGTCATAGGTAAGTGGACCATTTTAAGCCTAGCCAATTTCCCTCAAAGGTGAGAATCAAATCCTGTATCTTGTGTCTGTGAGATAAACACCTTAAGTATTAAGCTATTAAGTGAAACCCTGCACATTTTCTTTGGGAGGCAAACACTTTAACTATTAAGCAATTAATGCAACTCACAATCATTAAGCCAACGCATTATTTTACATTAAATAAAATGTATGGAGTTCTGACTAATAACAAGCATCTTTTTAATTTCAGTTAGTGAAAATGTATACAGTCCTGGCTAATGACAAAAATATTACTAATTTCATGTAACAGTAAGCATGATAAAGTGTCCCTGATTAAGACTGAGAATTTAAGATGCTCAAGCAATTTGATGTGAAATATTTACAGCTACTACAGTGTTACATTTAGGAGGTGATTGGCAGCTTACTTCACTAGGAGGTCTGCTTACATTTGAATTAATCATTTGTCATGGAGTGTTTAGTGTGATTTAACCATTGTTATGAGAACAGAGGCATCCATAAACCTCCCAAGATGAAAATGAAGTTTAATTCTAAAGCAGTTTCATTTAGTGACATCCCATATACTGGCTGGCAGATGGTTCCACGTAGTTGTTGGCAGATGTATTAGGTTCATTAGAGTTACTTTACTAAAGCATTTCTTGCCTAATGCCAGTACAAAGCTGAATCTGTCTATGTTGAAGATACCCTATATAGTAGATCTTAATGGATAGTCAGTGAGCCAAATGGAAATAGAAGACTTGATGAAGGAACTTAAAGGTAAGAGAACAGTGAAAGAAGATCCTGCAGGAATTTGCAATTAGCTGTCTTTGCTTAAAGTTAGTGATGTTTGATTCTATGTAATAATGAGATAAATCTAAAGATTGTGTTAATTTGTTCTGAATAGTATGTGTCATGGATGGAGTTCAGAGGCACAGACTGAGAGGTAGAGCTCTCCTATAGTCTGGTGGTTTTATATTGAGATGGTGTAACATGCTATACATGGAGTTGATCTACTTTGCTTTCAGTGTGTAATTAAAAGGATAGCAAAGGGTCAAGCCATAGACTATGGTTCTTATGCAAATGAACTTGTGTGACAGGAGTATTGTTAAGGACTATTCATACTAGGATACTAGTAGTTTTAATTAATGAGGCATGCAAAAAGCACATCTGATGTTTTTGATGTTTTAATCAATAGCTCATATAACTCATTTCCATGCTACCTTATAAAAGTCAGCTTATGGATGGTTCTCACTAGATCTCCCAGTATTAGCACATCATTGGTATGTGGGGTTACTGAGAATTTTACAAGGTTGGAAATTCATTAATAAATAAAGTGGGATAGTACTAAGCAATGAAGTCTGCAGTACTCCAGATATACATATGCTTCTGTCTGTTAGGCTTCTTCCTGACATTGGGTTATATAGATAGTTACAGAGCCAAGAGAATGATTCTCTACCTAAAGCAACACATCTAGGTTCAGAAATACGACGGGGATGGTCAGTTAAATCAGATACTTTGGTTAAATCACTGATACGTGCCCCTGTCAGCTGTCCCTTTTCATGTTTGAAAAAAAAAAAAAAAAATATATATATATATATATATATATATATATATATATATATATATATATATACCAATAACTAAACACAGAGTAGTCAGGGTATTATGATCCAAGTGGAATACTCACTTGGCCTGAGAAATAACCCCATACTTGCTGATATAGTTTTGCACTTGTTTTAAATTATTTTTCTCCCAGATAAATTGTTATAGGATGGAGGCAGCAAATGAATCTGAAATCATGCAGTAAGAAAGGGGTGGCAATTTTAAGGACCAGAATTATGACTTAATGCTAAAACTGAAAGAGAATTATGTTAGGCACAGGAATGATGGGTGAAGTTCTACTGAATTGGAATTGATTAATTTTTGTCATGATTCCAGACATTTGCTAACAGTTTTATAGAAGTGCAGGAAAAAGTACAAGATGTGGGCTCTCCAGGGTGGTATTGGTGGATATAGGAATACTGAGCCAGGTCTTAGTGGCTGAGGATTGGAGACTTGTGTTAGATTGTACTGAATTGTGTTAATAATATTGTCTTTCGGCTAATTCCTTATGGCATTATTTGGCATAAACTGATCTTACTGACCTGAGGTGTGTGATTAACTTTAAAGTTTTGACAAGTTCTGGTTGTCTGATCATAATAGACTGCTTTTGATGAAGCCATACTGCTTTGGATAAGTTAACAGCTATCTAGCAAAATGTCTAATGAGTGCAAACAACAAATCCCAGTCTGCCTCCTTCTTTCTTATTTTCAAAGAATGTTATTGTGTATCTTTACTTTTCACCTGTAATTTGACATCACTTGCAAACCTTGAACAACTTTAATCAAACATATCTTAGTCTACAAGCAAATAGTTTGTTAATAATGAAGTCAAATAGACCATAAAACAGAGTGAAATGTCTAATGAGACTATGTCCTGCATAAATAAAGTCCCTATTATTTTTGTCAAACTCAACCAAAAGTTGAGTCTCTAGTGGGGAAAAAAATCTACATCTAATTCACTGCCCCCATAGCCTCTCTGCATCCCAGTAATTAGATACTTAAATTAACTCTTAATGAAAGTCAAATAAAACTAATTTTTTGCAAAGCTCTGATATTATAGAAAGAATCCCAGGTGCTGCACAAGCTTACAAAGATAACAAAACAGTCTCAGACAGGAAATGTCTTGCGGATACAACTGAGAGTAACCATGCATTTGAACAACCAGGTAAATATTGTAAAAGAAATTAACAAGTTCTGACCTTCTACAGGACAGCCCAGTGCTTGAACCATATTTTAGAGTTTAAACAGAAACTACTTCCGCACGTGCTGTGACAGGGATCTACAGCTACTGGTAACCCTAAACAACTTTGTTGACCATATAACAAAATTGCCAAATGTATCACCAACCAATCAACCTAAAATTAAATATGCAACATTCAGAAGAGAGTCAGTTATATCCACATCATATTTACTTTTTAACAGTTTAATATCAACAACTATACCATGATCTTGTTACTATGTGGTCCTGGAGATCAGCTGGTTGTCAGTACCTATTAAAGAACAGCAAAACAAAGCAAAACAACATAATGGGTGATATAGCACTCAGTACTTTCCTAAACCTGTAAAACACTGCAGAAAGCAAATTCAAAGTGGGAATCTCTACTAGTTTAACATCTCCTAAAACTACAGTACCTGTATCTAGTAAAGCAAATATTCAAAATACGCTTTCATAAAATCCTATAATACCTTTTTTAATTACTGGGCTTTCTCTTATGTCTATTCAATGATAGCTGGTATTGTCTTTGGTTATCATTAAAGGAAAACTCTGCCTTAGAACTCCAAAACAGTTTTTTTCATTGTATCTGTGAAGATAGGTGAAGGCTGCCAGCCTAGCCAGATAGAATTCTGTAGATAATTCTGTCATGGGTAAATATTAATATAAGCTACAGGCTTGCTCTCTTAAATGTGAAAAGACTGCATTGTATATTGAACTGCAAAAATGTAACAATAGTGCACTCTGGTGTAAGAAAGCTAAGTTAAGCATTTTTATGACTGTCTTTGATGTCAACATTCGGAGCTGATATGTCTAGAGGGAGGCATCCTGCCTATTGTCATAAGACCAGAGATAATGGCTAGAATTTGCATGTATAAATGTGCTTTATTGCTCTGGTTTCTGACCAGGTGTAAAGAATGTAAATGTAGTTTCTGTTAGCGTGGGAATACCAGGAAAGTGTGAAGAATGATGTCATGTGAAGCAGCTCTGTGTTATCAGTTTAAAGAGAGAGAATCAGTGAGCTCAGACCATTTTGTCTTGAGAACATCCAACATCACCAGCACTGCTTTGCTCTATATGTAAGTTATTTAGAACTGTGTTTCCTCTTAGAAATAGTTAGGAATTAGGAAGATTAGACTAACCCCGGGATTCAGTAAGCTTCTGTGCAGGAATAGCTTATTCCTGCATGGAAATGATCGTTTAAGAGCAGCACGGCAGCACACCAAGCATAGTTATGAATTTGCGCTGCCTCTGCTCCTAAACAGACATGGAGCATGGACAAGTGCAGGGGGTGTGTCTGAAAGCAGAGCTCTCACAATATACATGCCCCTGCACTCAAGAATTGCCATTCAGCAATTACAATGAGCGAGAACACTCACAGGGGGTTCGGGGTTGCCACCTCTTCAAATGCTCAAAGTGGGACTGTTAGTGTACAAACATGACATGTTGTAGGAGAAAACACACCCATAGCCATTGCAAAGGTCAAAGCCCCATTTCCAGGAAAACCCTATGCTGATAGCAACTGAAACATGCTAGGATGTTGTCAAATGTGCAGATGCATGCAGAAATCCACAGCAAGTGAAACCTGTCCCTTCCTAGAGAAAATAACAGTAGAATTTTTTTTTTATCAAACAGATTCAATTTAGCCGTAGCTGCACGGGTTTGCCCATTGCTTAGCTACACATACTGTAGCTTAAATAGCACAAGAAGGTAAATAGCAAGATACATTCAGTAGCATTAGTACTGCAATAGTGTAGTGGTCAGAGTGTTCACTTTGCAAGTACTCATTTCCGGTTTGATCCTCGCTGTAGTAAATTCCATTTTCCATGTGAAAGCAATTTATGAACATTTTTTTTTGCTGTATAACCTACTAAATAACATATATTTGTGAACTGGAGTATTGCATTAAGTGCAGATGTGAGGTGTTATTGTAATAATGTGGTAAAACGCACAGATAAACACAAGTGCCCCATACAGTATACATACACATGAATCAGGGACACTAAACAAAGTTATAATGTGTATTGAATGATAAATCCATGCCATACAGCAAATAGTGTAAAAAATGTATAAAGTGTTCAAATCTACCACTTTCCCAAGACCCATGTTTAATTTCTTTCTAAATAAGTGCGGGGGTAAGCACATTCAAGCAACAGTAAGCTAGTTTAATCCTGTTTGCGTGGGGGTAAGCAATGCCTACACAGGTTAAGCAATTTAGAGGCTAACTGAGTGTAGGAATATTTAACTGGAACTTAGCATTGCTTACCATCACGCAAACCCGCTTACAACTGCTTAAAAGTGCCTTAATCAGTCTCTATCCAACAGCCCCTGTTCTGCCCAGCAACAAAATAAACATCCCTTGCAGATCTTGAACCCAGGACCCTGTACACTATAGTCACAGCAGTTAACCAGTAAGCCATCACAGCTGGACATAAAACTGAGGTATACCCAAACAGATCCTCACGATAGCAAAATCACAATTTACATGTGAAAGCAATCTATAAACAGTTTTTGTGTTGTATAACCTACTAAATAACATATTTGTGTGAACTGGAGTACTGCATTAAGTCCAGATGTGAGGTGTCATTGTAATAAAGTGATGAAATCACCCGATAAGCACAAGTACCCCATACAGTGTATGCACACATGAATCACAGATAGTAAACAAATATATAACATGTAACGAATGATAAATAAATGCCAAACAGCAAATAGTGTGCAAATTTAAAAATAAGCAACACTAAGCATTGCACACCATTGCTTACCAGATGTAAGCAATGTGTAGCTCAGGTAAATTGATTTTCCCATTGGTATGCCCCTTTAAGCAATGCCAACCTTAGGTAAGCAGGTTTGCCCATAGCTTAGCATTTTCAAAACTGCCTAATCATGGCAAGTGTGGGAAATCAGTCCTATTTAAACCCCACAGGCAGGAATACATCTCATAACTAGTTGCAGCTTCCTCCTGTAGGCACAATGGCTGGTGTCAGGGAAGGATTGTGCTTCCAAGCGCAGTGCTGGAGCATCCAGGAGTCCAAGGTCATGGCAGGACTCCTGGTAAAAGAACATGAAGAAAGACTGCTGCAGGGGCAGTACCAGGGTTCCCAATATAAAGCATAAGCCTGGGAATGTCTCGCCCATGACCTCACCAGTGCCACCAGCATCCCTCGAACTGCTGACCAGTTCAGGCATCACTATGCTGACCTGAAATGGAGGAAGAGGGAGCTCTTGGATCAGTGGATCCAAGACACTAGGCAGGGTGATGTCCCAGCAGTTTGTAAGTACTCATTCTACTAACTGTTTAATAATTGCCAGCTCATGTATATTATATATTGGTATGGCTAAATATTCCTCTTATGTCTCTGACAGTGGCAGTGAAGCGGGCTGTGAATCAGGAAGCCCATGTGTGTAGGCTGCAAAGGCTGCATCACACGGCAGATTATAAGAAATAAATCTAAAAGTAGTAGAACGTTAATCGCCAGTATAAAACCTGTATTGTGTATGCGATGTATTGAATAAACCAGACAACATGGCAGAAACTGATATGTTGGGTGATGGGCCTAGGACCACCTTCTTAGTGAATTTGTTGGAATTTTGTTTAACTCATAATTATTTTTCTTTTAATAGTGATTTTTTTCTGCAGTTGAAAGGTACGGCTATGGGGGCGGCTTTTGCACCTTCATATGCCATTATATACATGGGGTATTTTGAAAAGAAATGTATTTATCCCACTGTTTTCTTTAGGAATAATGATTTACTATACAAACGTTTTATAGATGACCTCATTTTCATTTGCAAGGGTGATGTTAATGAATTTTTTGATTTTTTTGATGTTCTTAATGCCAATGAACATGGTCTCAGTTTTTCTTATGAGTTGAATAGGGAACATATTAATTTTTTGGATTTAACATTGTATAATGATCAGGAAATTATTGGGTATAGGCCCTTTAGAAAATCAACTTTGGTGAATATGTTTTTACATGCTACTAGTATGCATCCAAGTTATTTATTGAATGCTTTACCGTTTGGTGATTTCAAAAGAATTTATGAACACACAAGTGACGTAGAAGAAAAAAATATATGAACTGAATAAAGTTATGTCCAGATTGAGTGAAAGGGGTTATGACAAGGCATATTTATTGAGATGCAAAAACAAACTACTTGGGAGTAATACTGATGGACCATTCACTTCAATTAGGAGTATTGAGTCCAGGGGCAGGACATATGTTACTAGAGAGACTGATGATGAGGAAAAATTTTTTTTTATGTTACTAGGTTCTCTCATTTTTCTAATGAATTGATTAAATGAGTGAGAAGACATTGGCATATTATCTGTGAAGATGAATCTATTGTTTTTTTTTGTTTCCTAAATAAGTCACGTTTTCTTTTAAGAGAGGAAAGAATTTGAAAGAATTATTAAGTTAGAATTTTATTGAGAGAAATAATAGCCTTTTACCATTAGGTACTTTTCCATGTGGTTGTTGTAGCATTTGTAGTAAGGTCAAGAATTTGAACATTATTAATGGTATTAATTTTGTTCCTAAATTCTATTTCAACTGTAGATCAACGGGGGTGGTCTATATTTTAGGCTGTTCATGTAATGATGTTTGGTATATAGGACAAACTAAACGTATGGTTAGGGTTCGTGTCTTGGAACATTTAAAAGACATTAGAAAGAATAATTTAGTTAGTCCTATTGCTAAACACTTTCATGATGAACATGATAATTCTCCCAATAGTTTGAAATTTTGTGTTCTTGGAAAGCCCTTCCTTTCTAGAGGGGGTGATATTGTAGCTAAACTATTGGAATTAGAAACAAGAATGATTTTAAAGTTTAAGACTTTAAAGCCCTATGGTATGAATCAGGAATTAGGTATTTAATCTAGTATATTTATATATTTTAATTTTGCATTGTATATGTGTATTTCTCACTATATTAATATAAATTAATTTAAATTAGTTTGATTACTCATGGATATTTATTGTAAGTTAATATTGTTACTTTAAATGCTTAAATGCTATTATGCTTAATTGCTTTATATGTTCATTAATTGAACAATGGCAGCTGTGCTTTGATATGTATATATATGGATTTGATGTTAGAATGAACTGTGATCCATGAAGCGAATTGCCGAGGTACCAGATCGCTGTGAATAAAAGAAACTGCTGGTTAAGTGCTGGTTATTTGTGTTTCTTCAACATGGCAGAAAGAGTCTCATATAGGTTGTATGCAAATAAAAGGGTAACAGCCTGGCAATAAAGGTCTAACTCCTGGACTGCTTGTGTTTACTCTGGTATCATATGGTAATGTAGTGTTGCATTCTCTTAATAGTACTGTTGTATTAAGCACTGTTACCCACACTGTGCTACATAAATAAAATGTGTAGGAATGTCTGTATACGACTGTTGTAATCACAAGGTCATATTGTACAACTGAGGGAGACTTAGAAAACAGTGAAAAGATACACAACAAGATCCAAATAGCACAATCAACTGAGATGTAAACTGTTGTGTTTTTAGCACACACAGCCATGGTTCAAATCCTGGGTGTGGTAGTAAGCTGTATGCAGAATCATACCCCTCAACTGTACAGATTTTGTCAGAAAGTTCAGATAATTGGCTTAAATTTCCTGCCTGTCATCCTGTCCCCCTGGCAAATCAGTGGGATGGTCTGAGACATTTAGGCAGCAAATAATGACATACAACTGATTGTCATACATCATAACTGTCAGAAATATATCTATAAGAACAAACCTGCAACTCTAGCAACTCACCAAAATGTTATGAGAGTAATATGCAAAGTGTGTCCCATCTCTACCCCCATGTTGTGAAGCTATGACCAGAGTGTGTGCAATAACAGAGTGAGATGTATGTGCATAATAATAATGTGGAATCTGGTAATATGTGTGGCAACATTCAGGTAGTGTTAACAAAACATTCCCTACACAGGTCTGTCAGATAAGAAAACTATGGCTGGAAATAAAAGAAAAAATCCTGGACTGGTACTGTTTAGTCTGGTATTGTATGGCATTGTTAGTGTTGCAGGTTCTCTGAATAATAATGTATTATTCATCAGTGTCACCCACACTGTGCTACATAATAAAACTGTCTAGGAATCCTTGTGTAAGACTATTGTAATTACAAGGTCCGATTGTAAAACCACAGGAGACTTATAGACAGAGATCAGTGAAGAGATACACAGCAATATCTAAATAGCACATTCAACTGTGACGTACGCTGTTTTATTTTTAGCAGACACAGCCATGGTTCGAATCCTGGGAGTGGAAATAAGCTGTATGCAGAATCATACTGCTCAACTGTACAGATTTGTTCAGAATGTCCAGATAATTGGCACATATTTGCTGCCTGTTACCCTGTCCCCCTGACAATTCAGTGTGATGATCTCTGACATATAGGTGGCTTGTAATGACATATAACTGACTGTTAGACCTGTAAATATTCAGAAAATATATATGAAAACAAACCTGTCATTGTAGCAACTCACCAAAGGTTTATGAGGGCAGTTTTCAAAATATGTCCCAGTTCCACCTGCATGTGGTCAAGCCTTGACCAGAGTGTGTGCAATAAGAGGTTGAGAGGTATGTGCATAACATCAACCTGGAATCTGGGAATATGCATAGAAACAGTCAGCTAATGTTAACAAACAATTACCTCCACAGGTATACCGGGTAAGAGGAGTATACTGCAGGTAAAACACAGTTCACGTATATAGTTGTCTACAAACATACCAGTGTCCAAACTAAGGCCATAGGGTAGGATAATAATACCTGTAAGGTACAGATTACAGCAGTGATTAAGAAAGTAGTGAGAACTACAGGGGTATACAAGTTAATTGACATCTCCCCCCTCCACCACCATATCTGCAACAATAACCTAAATACAAAACTCAATGAGTATGTGTACAATTAAATCTACTGCTGTGAAATATGTCCTATTGTTTGATAAATATTGAAATGTGTTTCTATGCATGTGCCATGTTGAAATACTCCCACACTGGTGGCATGCTGCCATCAATGTAACCTGCATGCTGTTGTAATGGCCACTGTGGTTCCATATGTGCATGTGTTCTGTTTGCTGTGCAACTGATCCATATCTAGTGTTTTGGGTTAGTGGGAATATCTATGCATGCTGTTATACTTAATCCTGGAATGTGTTGACTATTACTAACCCACATATGTTTTAAAATTGTAACACCATAGCACGTTTGGGAAGGCTGGTCCCAGTGGACCCACCTCTCTCACCTCATCTGGCCATAGCACCAGGCACCAGCACATCTGGGGCCCACCCTGGGATCTCCTGTCCACTGGTCCTGCACCACCTTTGGGTGGAACTGCCTCAGAGGATGGGGCTCGCCCCCCTGGGATCGGGTGCGGACAGGAAACTGTCACCCTTTGTCAGGTCCAGGGTCTGGTACATACTGAGCTCCACCAGCTACGCCAGCTTGAGGGCCACATGGCACATTTAGAGGGTCAGACTGCCCCTCCTACCCAGCCCCCACACAGACACCTTTGGGGCCGTGAAGATGCAATGGTGACTTCCCATGGTTGGGGACCTCATTCCCACTGTTTCCATTTGGGGGCTCATGGGATTTTGACTTCCAAACACCCCTCAACATCCAAGGTGTTTACCCCTCACATGTGTCATATGCTGGCCCTGTATGCTGTCTTGTCTGTCATCCTACCCAACCTACCTCCCCAAATATACCTACTATCCTTCCCCAACATCCCACTCTCACCTAAAAAAAGAAAAAAAGAGCAATCTGTTCCCAAAATAAAATTTTGCCCCATACATAGCTGTCCATTTTGCTAATGTGTCCACTGGACACATGTAATCTGGTCTAACTGGCTTCACAACATATTATTGTTGTCCTCACCCTTCTCTCAGGGGTTTGAGTGTCCAAATCTACCTCCAAATTCAGTGTATATGCACAGCTGTTGCTGTAGAAGAAATGGGCAGCTATGGACCTTCCCTACACCCTTCCTGCACATCCCTAACTAATTTTCCTACTGTCTTTCCCTCTTTGTGTGCCTTTTTCACCACTTTCCTATCACTCCTTATTCTTTTCTTTTAAAGAAATTAGCGCAGGGGTAAGTGGGAGTAAGCACTTTTAAGCAGCAGTAAGCGGGTTTAAGTCTGTTTGCATGGTGGTAAGCAATGCCTATACTGGTTAAGCAATTTAGAGGCTAACTGACTGTAAGAATATTTAACCGGAAGTTAGCATTGCTTACCGTGGCACAAACCCGCGCAAACCCGCTTACAACTGCTTAAAAGTGTCTTAATCACTCTGTACCTAACAGCCTTTGTTCTGACCAGCACAAAATAATCAGCCTTTGTAAATCTCAAGCCCAGGACCCCACATACCAGAGCCAAAGTGATTTACTACTAAGCCATGTCAGATATAAATAATTCTAATGTTTTCTCAAACATATCATCCAGCACAGTCATTCAACAGTAGATGAAATGTATTTATATATATAGATGTATGTATGTATGTATATGTGTATATTTGCAACCAAAACAAAAAATTAAAAAGAAGTGTATGCAGGGGGGTGTACCCCCCACACCCCCATACTTTAATATTCCAACTCTGAGATCGCACTACAGTGGAGTAAAGGGAAATCTCCCATTTAGCACTATATGCGGAAGTGCTAAACTGGAGATTTCCCATACCATGTCTGCAGTTCCATCACAAAGATGGCACATTCACAGTCACAGTCTGCAGGGCACCTTACTGCCCTACAGAAACACTACTTTTTTCCGTGTCTACTCACCTTTTTCTTCCACTTGAAAACATCGATCTTATGAAAGGTCGATCATATGGTCTCGACCATATGACATTCGACCTTTTAAAAGTTCGATGTTTTCAAGTGTAACTGAAACACATTTGACTGTGCACAATTCACTGAAGGCTCAATTCACTGAAAACACAATTCACTGAAACACATTTTATTGAAAGTTATATATGACATTTTCTCCACTGTAGTGCAACCCTGGAGTTAGAATATATAGTGAAGGGGGTGTGGGGGTGTATTTTTAAATATTTTGAACTATACACATAAATACTTGCAAGTTCAATAAATTATTATTTCCTAAACTTATATTCTAACTCCAGGGTCGCACTACAGTGGGGAAAGGACATATGTAACTTTCAGTGAAATGTGTTTCAGTGAATTGTGTTTTCAGTGAATTGCGCTTTCAGTGATTTGTGCACATTTGACTTTCAGTGAAATGTGCTTTCAGTGAATAGTCCTAGACCTATATATATATATATATATATATATATATATATATATATATATATATATATATATATATATATGTAAGAGAACACAACAAATACATATATGACCAAAGGCACCATTAATGGGGGTGAGGCGGCCCAATTTAAGTACCACTTGTAATTATTGATATCATCCCCTCCTCCACAGCCAAACAGATCTACCTTGCATCATAATACCAACACATGCAAATCTCATACCCAGGACCCTACACAACATAGCTACAAGAAGTTAACAGTAATCCATCTCACCTGAATGATGTCAGGATGGTATCAATAAGATATCATGCAGAACAGTCTGTCTACCATAGGGAATGTACAATATGGAAGCAGTAAACATTCCAATGATACATATATACACACGCACATCTATGCAGATACACATATATATATATATATATATATATATATATATATATATATATATATATAAAACATATATATATATGTATATACACATACATACTCATATACATATATTACTATGTATAGATATGTATAAGAAGATACATATTTAGAGGGTGCACAGCATATTAAACTGCCAGTATTCCTACAGCTGCCACCTGTTAAAATGGACAGTATTTGATTCTCTCATACAAAAGCCAATTATTGTATGAAACATATACCCACAGAGAAGTCAAAGGATATGATACCACACACAGCTTTGCATACATAAGAAATGTTTACTTGTGTACTATTTCAGTTGCATATGCCATTTCTTATAGCTGTTAGGTGTTTCAAATACATACTAACTGAGTAACGCAACTCTCAAGCAAAACATTTTATACAGTAATCTGAAAGCATAACATATGTTGCTGTCAAGGGCAACCCTTTCAAGTAGTACAACAGTAAAGAAACACTGGCCCAGAAGATAAGAATTAATCAACAGTAATTAATGCAGATGTATTTCAGCAGCCTCCAATTAAACTCTGTACTCAACCCCTATGGGGAAAAGAATGAAGTTGTCACAATGAAGATGTATCTGTTACATAACAATGCTTAACTTAAAACATCACTATCACACTGACAAACAGAACTGTCTGCAAGACAGTAAGCACTAGTGCACCAATGATCCCAAGGTGAATTGTATGAAAATGTATAGCCATATACCTTAAGGTGTCTTACTACTGATATCCCTCACATGTTGTAA
>NC_056744.1:1280552044-1280562044 GCF_019279795.1 Protopterus annectens
CAACACTGAGGGAGTTGCAAGAATGTCTACTAAGTACTGGCTGTGTAGTACCTGTGTCAGCAATTGCCTGGACTCTGCATAAGTGTGGCCCATGGGTTAGGGTAATCAGATGGGACAGCTGTACCACAGGAAACATCAGCCAGGGCTCTCTATAGATAGCGTATGCATATTAATAAAAGTCCCCCAAAGGTATGCGTTGCAATGTGTACTGGTGTACCAAGACCAAGTTGGAAACCTACAGACAGTATCAATTAAGATACATGTGCTGCTCAACCAACACCTCGCCCCACCTCAGACCCACCATCCCTGTCTGTACCTTGCTGGTGCCAGTGTACACCTGTATGTTTGCCATTCATTTGCAGGGACTAGGCCAGTACACATGGTGTTCAGAGTTTGGGACACTGTACAATGGCACACATGTGTAGGCCATAGTTGTCAAGCATCTGTAAAAAGGCAGAGGATGGGCAGGGGGTGTCATCCTGAAACACAACAGTGTACTGAAGCAGATATCCAAAGCTTACTAAGAATGGCTGTATCTGCACACAGTCAAGGTCATGACTTGTGGCAGACATAATCCTGACTCTACAGAAATAGTGACAGGACTATGTGACCTCCAAGGGCTGTGCACATTAGTTGACCTTGCAATCATGCAGAGTTGGGGGACATTTGTAGGGCAGCTTGACCAAGTACTGGCAAATGCAGATGGCCCATGCTAGTATACCCCTTCCAGGAATAGTGACTGCTGTAGTACATATAACAGTTGGTGCAACAAATCATCATGATAAGGGTGTGCACACATATGCACCCACAAATTGTATGCATCTCAATCAGCATCTGTGCAACTAATACACTAGTTTGATTCTGCATTTGATTGCACAGGTCATATGTCACATATCAGGTTCATGTAATGTTAACATATGCAGTAATGTGGCCCCATGGTATATCAGGGAAGAGGGTGCCATATCAATAAGGGTGTGTACACTCCCCATAGCCACTGTAAGGTTTGAAGGTTGTCACTGTAATTGTATTTTATTGGCCACACATGCACCACTGATGATGAGATCTGTAAATCAGACATCAGGCATTTGCAAATGGCATCTGTCCACATATTGTCCCAGGTATGTATCGGACAAACACATAGGGGCTGTGAGCAGCAGAGCAAACATAACTGGCACACATATACACATTCAGCAAAAGTGTGTACACCTGTGAGGTATGGTGCACAGTACATGTCAGGGTGCTGAACAGGTGCACAGCAATACTGTGTACATGGGTGCAGTGTGTTCCAGGGGAAGAGGCATCACCTACTAACACAACCCATGCATCACAGAGATGTATAATGTTGGTAATAGGGATTGACTATAGCTGCACTGCATGCTATTGACTGCCATATGTCATGCATGTTGACAGATGGGTAATGAGAGGTCTGTGTGTAATATCTTTGTGCAACCTCACCTGTAAGTGTGTGTGTGTGTGTGTGTGGGGGGGGGTTAATTTGTCTGTAAGTACTATCTGGTGGAGTGAAGGAGGGTTGATGTATGTAGAATGTGTGTGTATGCTTATTTATTTTATTTATTTTACATTTGTTAACTGGGAAAGTCCGACTGGATACAGGTCCATTTTCAGCAGAGGTCCAGGGAGAAAAGCTCCAGGTGTACATAACTACTTTACTAATTAATAGTATAATTACAGTTAAAAAGTATTGCAGTGAAATTACAAAAATGGAAATTTTGAAATATGTATAGATAGGGACAATTTCAAGTCACATATTCATTTTAACAATATATATATATATATATATATATATATATATATATATATATATATATATATATATGTGTATATATATATATATATATATATATATATATATATATATATATATATATATATATATCGGCAGGTACAATTTTAAGTCACATACACACAGGATAGGTTGCTAGTTAGTTATCTAAAAAGAAAATAGTGACATCTTCCTCATTCTTTCCATAGGAGAGAGTTATACAACATTGTAAGTGGTTAGTGGCTCACTGACATACTCTTGTGAAGCTCACCTTTACAGATTCTGTCAGTTTGGGGTTAATCAGGGTTAGTACAGGGACAAAGCCAAGTGTTTGCAGGTATTTTGTAAGAGATTTTTTGAATTGGGGTAAGGAGGGTTCATTGGTGAGTTCCACAGGAAGAAGGTTTCATTTTTTTTTCCGACAGAGTTAGAGAATAGTGATGTACCTGCAGAATTGTTGGCTCTAACAGCCTGCACTAGTACTTTGTTGGAAGAGTGAAGAGTCTTTAGATTGCTGTAGGGGGTGATAATGTTTTTCAGTACAGGTGTACTGTCTGGGTTGTAGAGAATTTTATGAATAGTTATTAGTTGCGAATATTGCAGTTGGTTGGGTAATTCTAGCCAGCCTAATGATCGGAGGTTAACACAGTGATGTGTTCTAAAAGCTGACCCTGTGGCAAATCTTGCAATGTTATTATAGCAGCTATTCAATTTATTGAAATTTGATTTGGATAGATTAGCAAAGATGGTTGAGACATAAAGAAGGGTTGATAGCAGATGTGTATGGGCAATAATAGCTCTAGTAGATGGGGTTAGGAATTGCTTGATCCTATATAAAGAGCCTAGTTTTTTGTTAACTGTTTTAATAGTTTTGTCTGTGTGAGCATCAGACTTAAGGTTATTGTCTATGATTACTCCCAGTAGTTTAGTGCTAGGTTCTGGGGAAATTATGGTACCATTGTTCAATGTTATTGTGAGGGGTGGTAAGGAGATCTTGCAAGTGGGGGAGAAGAGCAATAGTTTGGTTTTGTTTGGGTTTAGTAGTAGTCTGTGACCTGTCAGATAGTTCTCTATTTGGTTGAAAGTGATTTGTGACACAACTTGTAGATCTGAGGAGGATGTGGCAGAGCAGATTAAGGTGGAGTCATCTGCATACTGAATACAAGTTGCACTTGAGATGACTTTCTGTAGGTCATTAATGAATAAGGAGATTGAGTGGACTCAGTATTGATCCTTGAGGGACACCGAGAGTGAATGGTAAAAGGGATGACAGATTCCCTTTCCATAGTACAGCTTGTTGTCTGTCACTTAGGTAAGAGTGAAACCAGTTTATTGCTACGTTATCTATGGGGAGTGATTGTAGTGTGTCTAAGAGTAACTGGTGGTTTACCATATTGAATGCCTTGTTCAGGTCTAGGAAGAGGGCAGAGGAGAGCTTGTTATTACTGCAGTTTTGATTTATTGTGTTAGAGAAGGAGAGAAGGGTTGAGATTGTGCTATGGTAAGGTCTAAATCCATGTTGGGAGGGGGCTAGTAGAGAATTTTGATTCAGATAGGCAAGAAGTTGCTTATGGATACATTTTTCCATTATTTTAGCCAAGGGAGATAGAATTGCTATAGGCCTGTAATTAGAAAGTTCAGTGGAGTCTCCCACTTTATGTAGAGGAATAATGTGGGAGAATTTCCAGATGGAGGGGATATGGGCTTCCAGAATTGATCTATTGATTAAAAGTGAAATGGGGTATGCTATTTCATTGGCTGATTTTTGGAGATATTCAGCAGGTAGTAGGTCTGCTGAGAGTGTAGTGGGTTTCAACTTTTTCAGTTAGGACTTAATGAAAGATGCTGGCACTGGTTGAAGCTTGAAGGGGATTTTATTATCGGGTGTGGGTTTGGTGGTAGTTATGGTATTTTGAGATAGTTTGTTGGCTAGGGATTGCACTGTTTCAGTAAAGAAAGTATTAAAGGTACTAGCAACAGTTTTAGGATGTTGTTAAAGTGCAGTTAAGGGGGTAGGGTAGTTGACTGACCTGGGTGGAGTAGATTTTTAATGCCTGACCGAAATTTCTGTGGTTGGTTTTGGTGCTTTTGTTGTAGATTACAGTAGTATTTTTTTGTATATAATATAATAGCCTTCTTAGTATCATTCCTCAACTGTTTATATAAGAGGTGGTCTTTTGGGGATTTAGTGGTTCTCCAGGTGGACTACATTTTGTTTCTGCTAATAATCTTTTGTCTTGTATCCTTGGATAGCCATGGTGTTACTTTGTTATTGGTTTTAATAGTGCATTTGGGAGCATGGTTGTCAAGGATAGTAAGAAATGTAGAGTTGAAGTATGAGACTGATTCATCTAGAGGAAGTAATGTTAGGTTGGACCAGTTACATGAGTTAAGCTCATTCAGGAAATTAGTCTGAATGAAGTTCTTAGTATTTCTAATGGTTTTAAAGGTCGATTGATGAGGGATGTCATTTATTTTTCTAATTTTATAGGTGAGGGAGTGATCACTAAAATCTTCAGGTAGGTTGTTTGCTTTGTATAGCTCGGGTGGATTGTTTATTAATATCCAGTCAAGGATACTTTCCTTATTGTTGGGCTTATTAATTCTGGTAGGTGATGAGATTAACTGAAAGAAGCCATACAGATTTATATGGGTTGAGGGGAAGTCTGCAGCGGAAGTATACCAATCGATATTAACATCTCTGAGAATAATAGTTTCTTGAGGGTAGATAGTGGATAGCCACTGGAGGATACTCTCCAAGGTATTTATGTTGTCACCTGGGAGAATATAGACACAAACAATGTTTATAGATTGGTATTTGTTGATTTGCACTTTTGTGACTAATATTTCTGCATTGTTAGTGATCTGGGTATTTAGATTACTAGTTCTGGATACCTTAAGAGTGGATTTATATAAGATGGCTACCCCCCTCCTTTTTTTGAGATATGATCAAGACGCACTATATTGTATCCTGGGGGTAGAACTTCATTATCAGTGGTAGTTGGTTTGAGTCAGCTTTCAGAAAGGCATAAAAGATCAGGGGAGTGGATATCAAGGAAGGCATTTAAGTAGTGAATTTTCTTGTTTATACTTCTAATATTTAGATGACACACTAAGAATGAATTGTTGGCATTATTTGAGTTCCGTAGACTAGTAAGGTTGTTATTTGTGGGATTTGTAGTAACAAGTGTTGTTGGGACTGTGTTAGGGTGGATGTCACCATCTACTATGAGGTTAGATAGCAGTCTAGTAATACATTTCTGGAGTTTTAACAAGAGTTTGTGATAGTTTTTAGTCCTGGGGCTAATATATGAAGCACGGATGGGGTGTTGAGGTTTTGCATTACAGGTGTTAGATGAGGGGTGGGATAGTAATGGGTTAAAATTATGTGCTGGGTTAGATGTAATGGTAGTATATGTAGGGAAGTGTGTTGCAGGGAGGTGTTGGTATTCATAGGCTGTGAGAAGGTAGAGAATAATAAGTGGGGGTAAGAGGTAGTAAATAGGATTTGATTTTGGAGGTGTGTTACAAGTATGTGGAGGCATTATAGGGTGATTTAGTGCTGTTGATTCAGAATAGAGTGAGTGGCTTAATAAATACAGTGTAGTGGGAGTCTGGAGATAAGTTCTAATGAGGGACTGGTGAGGGTTAAAGTGTTATGATGGGCTTTGTTAATGAGGGAATATGGAGGAGTGATTGAGATGAGTGGGAGTGGTTACAGATGAGTGGGAGTGGCTAGAGGAGAATACGTGTAGGTGCACTGGGGGCGGGTGAGAATTGGGGGCAGGGTAGGGGAGCGGAGTGAGCCCACAGGGCAAATGGAGCAGGAAGAGCAAAAGGAAGGTAGAAGGCAGGTCTGCCTGGAAAGAATCAGAAGAGTAGAGGGCAGGTCTGAAGGTGAGTATATAGTGTTGCTGAGAGAATAGTTAGGATACAAATAAGAGCAGAGAGGTTTGGAGGACCACACAGGGCACAATTTACATAGACAGCTATGCTTATGGAACATCAGAGATGAAAGGCAGAGTTGGACTAGGCAGTGAGAGAATGGAAGGAGAGAGAGGATATACTAGCAGCAAGGAGCAGGAAAAAACAGAGTTAAGATAGTAATAATACAAGGGCATTAAGTAAGAGACTTCAGTCAGAAAGACAGGGCAGAAATACTGTTGAGAGAGGGTTTGAACATAAAGGTCCAGGGAGGAGATGAGTTAGGATGGTAGAATAGCACATAAACAGTATACAGGCTGAGGGTAGCTATAGAAATAGAACTGGGGCTGCTGGTGTCTGCTTTTTGTGGCAACTAGCAGGAGAACACTGTAATAGCTGTTATATCATTCACTCTAACATTAACCAAAACACTAGTTCATCATATAGCACAATCTACAGGGACACATATTTCTGAGGTATATTTTAAGTTTTTATTGGTTCCTAGATTGATGGTCAGAGGTGCAGGGTAGCAGTTAGGATACACAACGCACTGTTGCTGTTACTGTGGCCAGAAGAATACCACAGGAGAAGGTCCTCTAGGGTTATAAAAACAAAGAGGAAGGGGATTAGTTTACAGCAAAGTTTCAGGAAAAAAGAGAAAGGTAAAAACACTGAGGGTAGATATAAATAATTACAGGTAGGCAAATACTAGCTAACTAGCACTAACATCCACTGTATAGGTGACTTATTTACATAATTAGATAGGAACACAGCAGCATTTAGATTATAAACAAATGAAATGCAGCAACAGAAGCAGTTAGCAGTGCAGTAATGACATTCACAAGGCCAGTAAAGCACAACTTCAAGAATGTTAAGGACATGAACAGTGTTGTACAGTATTGCAAGCAGTTATCCCTCTGTATATTTTAGATTAGACCAACACAGTAGAAAAGTACATTTGTGAGACCTTAGGGTATAGACTCTCCTTACAAAAATACAATTAGGCTTAAAATAATCCTGTATTCTAATTCCATGATAAACACAGCATGTAGTGAGATAGGGTATGTCTTCCTACTAAGCTAGTGACCTTTGTGACTGCATAAACTAGCCATTTAATATCTTTATTTCCAGTCTACCTGGTAAATCACTAGAAATGCAAATTATTAGGATAATAGCTATACTGCATTCGTACGATTCTATGCCCTTCATAAGTGTAGGAAAGTGAAATACAGTAGCTAAGAAGCATGTTGGGTGTGAGCATATAGCGCTAATGTCCTTTGCTACCAACAAGTTGCATGAGATACACCTAAATACGGGATGCCCCTTAAAAACAATATAAGAAGTATTGATTACTCATAAAGGAACCAGTTATGAGTGTTCGTCTAGTCCTGACGCTCCTTGTGTTCAAACAGTTATGTTTCATAAACCTAATATGACCCCATGCTAAACTACTACTGTTTTCCTGTGGTTTCCTGTAATACAAGTTCAGATTCTTTTAAAACAATGTTAGAAGCGTTCAATATTAATAAAAGGAAGCAGGTACAAATGTCCGTATAAACCTGGCGCCTCTTGTATTCAGACAGTTAGGTCTCAGTAACCTAATACAGTCTCAGTAACCTAATGCAATCTCATGTTAAGCAAGTACTGTTTACCTGAAAGAACATGAAATCTTAGGAATAAACATTAAATCACAGTCTCAGTGAGTTCCTACGGACCTATGTACATTGCGATTAGGGTTTGTAATCAAATAAACAGGTAGCGTGTGAGACTAATTGAAACGCTATGCATACTAACTAGATAGAGGCTTGGAGTGTTCGTGGGGTTGTGGAGGCCTTTGCAACCACTCATATATGCATTATATATCCATATATGCAGATCTCACATGCAAAACAACACCACACTATGTGTGTGTTTGTTTGTGTGTGTGTCCATGTGTGCACATGTGTGAGTGTGGGGTTGTTCATACCTCTCAACTTCCTTAGAAATCGTGCAGAACATGGACATGGACAAACACATTAGACACCATGAATACTTTTCTGAAATGTAACAGCTGATAGTATAATAAAGTCTACAGCATGAAAGATGCATTAGGAGGAAAACTAGACACCAGGGATACTTTTTTAATTGCAATCAGCAGAAAGGTAAAAGAATACCCACGTATGCAGCACTAAAGATGCATTGGGGAATTACTAGACAATATCAGAGAGTGTTTCCAAATATTACTGTAGTCCACATAAAAAGTTAATAGAGCAACAGATATTGCATCTACTGAACAATAGTTAAGCATGAAACTCCAATGTGTGACATTATTGACTGACTGTAGTAGCCCATAACATATGGAGGCCATGCTCAAGATGTCTGGACAAAACCAGGGTGAATACTTGAAGACTCCAATTAAGTTAAAGAGTTAATGGAGTAACAGGTCATGTTTTGTGATCACTTTTCTGAGCAATTAGAAGAATGATACATTAATGACTGGTATTATTAATTGTAATTATTCAAGCCAGATGCAGGATGGGGAAAATAAGCGAAAAAACTAGGGACATTCTGTAAACTCAGGGACAGATAAGTAGTATAGTGGAATGTCACGGTGTGTGTGTGTGTGTGTGTGTGTGTGTGTGTGTGTGTGTGTGTGCATGTGTATACTGTTAAGGCAATGACGTACAGGTCTTAAAGTGTGTTTCTTGTTTTCCCCTCACAGGTTGCAAGGTGGGTCAGGATCCCTCCTGCAGGCAATCTGATGTTGGTGTCCATACAGACACTGAAAATGATGATAGGTGTGTTGAGGCACAGGCAGGGGTGTCAGGGCTGAAGCTGGGCCATTGTTTGACATCCCACTGTTATCCACCCCATTCCAGCACACAGTCACATTGCATATACATACCCCACCACCAGTGGCCATAGCTGAGGGACAGTTGGTGGTTGGTGGCATGGGACAGGACAGTATGGTATCTATGGCACATATGTCTTGACACAGCAGCCATAGCTGGATGTCAGGGGTGCTCATTGGAGGGCTGCTGGTCATAATGCCCCTGGCAGAAGTGCCACATCTGGTACCATCAGACACATGTTTTAGGCCGTCATGGAGGTGCAGGCATGTATGGAACAGTATAGCAGACAGGCTCTGAGGCTGCAGAGGGCTACTCATTCAGCTGTTACTGACAAAATCCGTGATCTTGCAGGTGCCCTCTGTTATTTTTCAGAGGACATGGATAGACGGTTGGGTGAGTTGGTGGGAATCCTCAACCGTGGAATGTCTATGCTTGAGCATATGGTGGGAGTGGTGTGATGGCTACGTGGATGTAGGCCAGCAACACCAACAGTTGGAGGTCGACGTGGACATGCCAGAACACAGAACTGCTTCCGTAGTGCCAGTACCAGCCCAGCACTGTGGGGGGGGGCGCTGTCCACACCACACCACACAGCAGGCCATGTGCACATGGCCCTGGCCAGTCCCAAGAGGGACCTGGATCCAGCGGACATATGTCATCATCAGGGGAGAGTACTATATCATGGCTTGTACCTGGTGGTGCCCGTGGAACCCCTGACAGGCACAGTTCTCGTGTCCATGGCTGGAGACGGTGAACTGCACACCCTGCCAGGTATGATCTGCAACTGTCCAACAAACCCTTGTATAGGGCAGCCACATGGCAGAACTGTGTGCATGCATACACACACACAATACCAACACAGCTAGGGCAACCCCAGACCTACACACACCACATCACAACAGCCAAATTAATAATTAAACCCCCTCAGTCAAACACATGGTGTCAAACATATGGCTCAGCCTAGGTCTCTGGCAAACCAACAACACACCCTGTGCATATGATGATACCTGTGCCACATCCCTGTCATCCATACCATCGATGCAGGGACAGGCTAATATGGTTCTGATGCACAGGGTGACTGTACTATGGTGTACCAATGTAATGCTGTGTAACATGTTGTCAGCAGTAAAGTTTAATGCTTACATGTCAGGAAGTGTAGCTGTCCAGCCATGATGCATTTATAGCTGTTATTAACACTGAGTGATTGTGGTCTCCATAATGTATTCTGTTTGTGTTGTAGGTGTCCATGTGTCAGCAGGATGATGGTCTGCTGTTGTATCTTACAAGGGGTATGGCACTGTGGTGACACCTTGGTTGTGCCATATCCTGGGTACAGGTAAATACATGTCACAGGTCTGTATAACAGTTACTGCATGTGCCACATGGCCGATAGGTCTGGGGGTGGTGTATACAGGTGAGTGCATGGTGGCTGCTATCAGCAGCCCTTCTACAGTGGACAATG
>NC_056744.1:1280567044-1280592044 GCF_019279795.1 Protopterus annectens
ATAAATGTAGACAGTCTGACATACTCTGGTCAATCCAGAGGTATACACAGAACCCCTTAGTGCAAGACATATGGACCAAGGCTGACAAAGTGGATTTTTACAGCCATGTAAATGGGGATATCACATCAATACTGGAATAGATATGCTCACACAGTTTATGCATTCACACACTCCTGTTTGTCCTGACACATAATAACCAGAGGAGCAGAGGTCACAAGCCCACATACTACCCATTAGTTAGTGACATACATCTGTACAGCATCCCACTGGTTTGTCAGAAATACACAACAGTTATGGTAGCCCGGCAGCAGTACATCAGACAAATATCTGGATATAACATCATACAGGGTAAGTTCACTGAGCTGCTAGGCATGTCACAAAGCACTGTGCAAACTACAGACAGACTGCCACAATACTGGCCTACATTTCTTATGGGGGAATACACATGTACCTGCAAATATAGCTGTCTCTACAGGCATGTAACAGCATGGAGTAACAGACACCTGTGTGAAAGCACATATCCACAACCAGTCTGAACACTGCCACATATGGTAAGCGTGCTTAATGTTACAGTATATGGACTGTGTGATCAACACCATCCTCATATGTGTCACTCACACACTAACCCTACCTCTACTGGGCCAATAAAAAGTGTTTTCCGATGCCTGACTGTGGTATGGGACATGTGTGGGTTTGGCCATACAAACAGGTATGCCGATACATACACTTTAGCAGCATGCAACATCAGATAGAACAGGACCAAGAACAATGACATCTATCACAGTCTGTACACAGGTTAAGGTACATATTCACAATACACACTTTGTCAACAATCACCATAAGTACACAGACTTCACTACTGTACACACTACAACAGAATGTCCAGGTTTTGTCCTCAAATATAAGCCCTACTATACATATCATGTCTAACAGTCAGATATCTCACTGGCTTATCAGGTATGATGTCAATAAATAATGGTGTACCGAACATATGCACCTCTTACTACATGACATATGTACAAAGGTTTTTGACTGATAGTGGCCTGGATACGTGTATATATAGGAAAGATACCCATACAAATAAATATCTTCATAAAAAAGCATGCATGCCAAACACATTTTTAAAGGTATCACTTGAAGCCAATATATATACGAGCCAGTAGGCTTAACACTGGGTTGGATTCCTGTGTTAAAGAAATGGATCAAATGACTACTGATTTTTTGGCAAGGGGTTATGACACCCAAGAACTTAATATGGTTAGAAATTATATGACTTTGAGAGATGGACAAGCTAAACAATTTTTTTTCGCATGGTACTGATAGTGGTGTTATACAACAAGAAAGGAATGTTACACAACCTCTAAGAATACCTAATGACATATAGTAGGGCAAGTGAGTATGTAGAAATAATTATTAGGGATAACTGGAATATATTAAAAGCCATTTCCGGTCATGAGCAATGTCTCCCCAAAAAACCCCTATTCACATTTAAGAACTGTGAGAATTTGAACAACGATTATGTTACAAAGATTTTTCCTAAAGTAAAAATGAATATGTGAATTATAATACCAAATGTACTGTACCATGCTATAACCGTTCATGCTGTGTAAGCATATGTTGTTCTAATGAATTTGTACATCATGTTACTAGAAAAAAAAAATGTGTTTAATTGCATGGTTACCTGTAACACATCTTTTTCTATATATTTGGCTACCTGTACATCATGCCTAGGATTTTATGTAAGAAAGTCAGCAAGAAGAATATATGATAGAATAATAGAACACAAATCGGATATACATAGGGGTATAGAGACCAACTCCTAGCAAAACATGTGCAAGAGCAAGGTGCCTCCCATCAGTTTACGTTTAGGGTCATTGAGTTCTTACATCCACATATTAGACATAGTGACATTATTAACAAACTTGACACAAGAGTATGAATGGATTGTTCGCCTAAAAGCTGATAAGTACCCAGGTCTAAATAAGCAGGTGACCCTAAAACCTATTTTGAAGTTTAAACAAAATATGATCAGTTAAGGGAATTTTATTTTATTTTATTCTGAGACTTTTTCTAATGTGTGATTGTTGTATTTTTTACTTATTCCCTATGTAATTAACCTTTAATTAGTGTATTAGTGTGATAGGATAGGCTGTGTCATATGATTTAACATTTTTAGCATCTAAATGGTTATTGATTTTAAAGGTTTTTAAACACTGAAGAAGGACTTGGTGTCTGAAAGCTCTGTTATCTGTTATTTGGAATAAAAGGTTCACATTGTGAAGAGTGCTTTGTTCTTTTATATGTACAAAGGTTGACAGAATTGTGGCTGGAGGCACAAGCACATGGCCAATATTGACATGTTGCTGTGATAAACTCATACATTTACTGGTGTAACAGGGTTTGTTGTGACATATGTCTTCTGAGGGATATGAAGTCAGTAACTCTCATGGCTGCCACCATGTACTGACTGCAATCCACAAAGTACGCTACTGCATTTCTGAAGATAGGACATGTGTGAGTAACACAACACATGTAAGACTCCAAACACTGGTCAGACTGCAGATGAGAGTTTCTTCAACCACATAACACTGTCATGACATATATTAAATCATGTAGACCAGCCATATCCACAAAACCCTGTTAAACAAACATTACTTCAAAAGTAGAAGAGCAAGACTTACATTCTGTCCTCATCTCTGGAACATTCCCCTCCTGTTTGTTGGCCTGTCTCCACAGTGTATGTTGTAAGAGGTATATCCTACTACCCTTTGTGATGCTGTTTGCTAAACACTGACATGAAGTCCTGCTTACAGTGAATGAACAGGGCCAACACCCACATGATGTTCCTAGTTATTGGAGTGTGCTTCCATGCAATTGGCTATGGGAATGTTACCACAGCTGTTCCACATGCAATCAGCTAGTGGGGGACTGCAATTCATGCACAGGCCATCAGCTGATCATGAGCATTACTTACAAAACACAAGCTCCTGCCTAAGCAAAGCAGGTGTACTTTTCCACATCCACCAGAGAGGGAGTGAGAGAGACAGACAGAGAAAGAAAGGAAAGGGGAAGGAGAGCTAAGCATGTTTGTGTCACACACTTACCAGTACGGGATTTCAAACCCCTGCCTGACTATACATTGCTATTACATTTTTATGCAGTTATTACATGTGCCACAAAGCTTACATGTTGGAGAGCTGTCCAAAGGTATATTTGAAGGTGAGTGACATCAGCAATAGTAATAAATGAGGGATAAGGTAAGTGCAGTACATGTGCCTGTCCACAAAAGCAGGTGTCCAGAAAGGCACATCCACACTCTCTTAGGGACTCACACACATTATCACAGTTGGCAGGGTCAGGATTAGAATTCCTAAGTAAGTAGTTTGCTACACTACAGTATTATGCAGGTATCACATGCATGACAGAGGTTTTAGGGTCACCTGCTTATTTAGACCTGGGTACTTATCAGCTTTTAGGCGAACAATCCATTCATACTCTTGTGTCAAGTTTGTTAATAATGTCACTATGTCTAATATGTGGATGTAAGAACTCAATGACCCTAAACGTAAACTGATGGGAGGCACCTTGTTCTTGCACATGTTTTGCTAGGGAGTTGGTCTCTATACCCCTACGTATATCCGATTTGTGTTCTATTATTCTATCATATATTCTTCTTGCTGACTTTCCTACATAAAATCCTAGGCATGATGTACAGGTAGCCAAATATATAGCAAAAGATGTGTTACAGGTAACCATGCAATTAAACACATTTTTTTTCTAGTAACAGGTACATTTCTATGTAGAAACTGCATGGCATGTAATTATACATACATATATATATATATATATATATATATATATATATATATATATATATCTATAGAGTAAATCAACCTTCCATCGTCCAATCCTTAAACCGATATAGATTTTTATGCTGAATGTAAGACTCAACATCTAGTATATTTTGGTTTTTGTAGATATTGTCAAGCATTTTACATTGGTAAAACCAATAGGCCCTTTAAGGAACGTATACAAGAATATCTCAGAGATATCACTAATATGAAAGAAACCAGTGCTCTGGCAAAACATGTTCAGTCTGCAGGTCCACAACACGTATTTCATTTTATGGCCCTTGAGGTAGTAGAGCCCAATATCCGGGGAGGGGATATGAGTAACATTGTTGAAGAAGTAGAACAAAAATGGATTATATTGCTTAAAGCAGACAGATTTCCAGGTTTGAACAGTGCAGTGTCATTAAAACCTTTTTTGAAAGCAAGGCACCTAAAGCACTGATAACATCAACGACTATGTTGTATATTTTGTAGGAACTATAGAATGTTTTTTGCAATAGGTTATATTCTGGTGTTCTTACTTTTATGTGAAATTCATATTGTTTTTAACACTACATATATTTTAATTATTTAATTAATGATGTCATGAAAGAGGAGCTCTCTGATTGGCAATGACATGATTAAAATTCAGAAAATGTATGTGTGGTAGTTAGAGTCTGAAGAAGCGATTTGTTATTTATCACAAAAGCGCTTACTTTATTAAACTTTTATTTACTTTTTATCAGCCGTAGTCAGTTTATTTCTATTTTATGATACAGGTATTCACTGGTGTTAGTGGCATCTGTCCATACAGGGCATGTGTATAAGGCATGGTATTTCCTTTGTGGGTTACATTTTCTGACTCCACAGTTGTAGTTGTTACAGGCGTCTAGTGGGGAACATAGCAAAGGACAACTGTAACCAATTATTTGCCTATTGTAGGGATGGAACAGGGTGCCATGTCCTCTGTAGTCTACTGCAATCACACTGTGGTTACTATCTGTGGACAATATGCAGGGAACTACCAACATAGTGGTTGTTGCCTAGCCAAGTGTCTTTGTGTATGAGACATGGGAGGAGAGTGTTCTCTGGGTAATAGAAGGGTTGCCTATATTGTTCCCCAATCCATAATGTCACATATAGGGGTATGTATTGTCTACACCAGCCTCTCTGCTGTTTGACATCTGTTGTCCTTGTAAGGTGGACATTGTGACATATAATAGGTCCTCAGTATAAGAAATTTGCAAATCCTGCCCCACAATGAGTCTTGTTATTACACAATCATAGCTACCACCACACAGGATACTGATGACAAACGCACACACAAACTTAACAGTGCTGACATTCAACCCCCTACCTAGCTATGTATTGCTACTACAGTGTACTGCATTTATTGCACACACCACGGAGCTTATAGGGCTAGTCTTTCCCCAAAGGTGTATTTCAAGGTGAATGACATCAGCAGGTTTGCCAAAGTAGGGCAATGGAAAGTGTATTGAATGTGAGTGGCCTCAAAAGCATTGATCCCTACACAAGCAAACAAATATAAACAGAAGAATGGCAGGACACTGCTGGAGTAGCTCCTTCTTTTATTAAAACACACAAAAATCAGCCAAGGATAAGTGCTTTCGGGTGTAAAACCCTTCATCAGATAAAGAGAACAAACATTTCCATCAATTTAAATTGAGAACCAACCAATCAGCAATCAGTAAACTACCCGCCTTTTTTGTAGGGCGGGCTTCAAGGGTACTGTGTCATTCAACCCTGGGCTCCTATGAGCCATCAACTCAAATATCCATTTAGATTCAAGGGATTCTGTCAATAACTTTATATCCCCTCCCCTATTATTTAACCTTACGTTAACCACTGCCCTGAAGCTAAAAGTATGTGTTGGATGCTGTTCAATATGCCTATAAAGGGCATTATGTACATTCTTGTTCCTTATACTAGAATTCTGATTTTGAACATATTGTTAGTTTTCCCAACATAATAGCCAGAGCACTGCTCACATGTGGCCAGATAAACTATATGACAAGTTCTACAGGTGGCTTTAGCCTTGAGGTTATATGTTTTGCCAGTAACAGGGTGTGTAAAAAACGTATCTTTATTAATAGAGGGACAGGCTTTACACAAGCCACAGGGGATACTACCCATTCTATCCTTAAAGGGAATAGATGTTGTGGTAACCCTTTCAGTACAAAGAATGTCTTTCAGATTTTTGTTTCTCTTGTATCCAAAGCTGGGTCTGGTTCCTATAAGACCTCTCAGCTTATTGTCACTTCTCAAAATATTCCAATTTTTAAGAACAATGGTTTTTATATCATTTATGTTACTACTATAGGTAACAAATAACTTTGGTACCCTTGATGCATATCTGGGAGAAACGTTAACCTCTGCATCACCTAGCCCTTGTCTTAGCCAAGGTTTATATTTATTATCTCTTTTCTGTTTGCTATCCCTTATGATGTCACTTATCACACCCTCATTGTAACCCCTGTCCAATAAGCAATGCTTCAAAACCTCGATGTCTTTCTCATACTGTGTGTCATCCAGGGATAACCTGGATATTCTGCCAACCTGGCCTTGGACAATATTGGGAAACATATAACGAGGATGCATGCTGTCAAAACACAGCAGACTATTCTTCCAGCAATCCTTCTTATATAACTTCGAAGAGAAGCCAGTACTGGTTTGTGTAATGCTGACATCTAAAAAATCTATACTAATATCCGAAAAATTCAGTTTGAACCTAAGGAAGGATGTGGTCGAGTGTAGGTAGCTAACAAAATCTTCTAGTAAATCTACATCCCCCCTCCAAAAAAAGAAGACATCATCAACAAAACAAGTATATATATATACACATGTTGTTTCCATATCTGATGGTTGAAGATAGCATCTCTTTCCCAAAACCAAAGAACCAGGTTGGCATATGTATTAGCACAGGGGGTGCCCATGGCAACCCCCTGTGCTTGTCTGTATGTTTGCTTAGCCCCTATAAACACATTGTTCTCTGAGACCAAGGCAAGCATTGTCCTGATCAGGGATATTTTGTTAACATCTTCACCTAAGTCCCTCAAGACCTCACCTATGGCTTGGATACCAAAATCATTACTAATCACAGTAAAGAGATTGTGAACGTCCAGTGTCACCATTAGTAAATCTCCTTTTGGTTTGTTGTTGTTAAACTCACCTACCCTTCTCAAGAAATCACCTGTATCTTTTAATACAGACACAGCCCTGTCTAACAATGGTCGAAGTGTAAACTCTATCCATATAGAGATGTTCTCAGTGACCCAGCCTCTGCCTGAAACAATGGGTCTAAAGGGTGGATCTACTGCTGATTTATGAATTTTGGGCAGGGCCTTAAAGATAGGGATGACAGCCTTCTCTATCCATAAAAATTGTAACAGCTCATCACTAATCTGCATCTCAAAATTTAGCTGTTTCAGGCTATTATGTACCCCATCCACTAACATCTTAACACCAATTGGATTGAGCGGAATATATACACTTTTGTCAGATAGTAGCCCCTGAATTTTATGTTCGTAAAAAGTGGTGTTCAACACCACCACAGCGCCCCCTTTGTCAGCCATCTTGATAACCAAATCATTATTGGAACTCAGATCTTGTAACGCTTTTTGTTGAGGTCGGGTTAAATTGTGGTATTTTTGTAGCTCACCTTTTTGGAAATATTCCTGTAGATAATTTTCACAGCTATTGATGAACAAATTTAATGCTGGAGAAAAAGGTGGCACAAAACTACTTGGTTGTTTCAATGTAGTTCTGTTCTCGTTACTATTCCCAAAAATGCTCTTTAAGGCTAAAGTTCTACAAAACAACAAAATATCTAGCATAACATCACTAAAACCACTTGCCCTATCGGGCACAAAGGTCAAGCCTTTGTTTAGCACACATAACTCATCTTGCGTTAAAACATGAGAAGAAAGATTAAATACAATACCACTATTGCTATCAAAAGTCATTCCAAAGTCCTCCTTCTCTTGCCTGGATCCCTGCCCTCGCTTGAGGACCGTCTCCAAGCTCCTCGCTTTTTTACCGGAGCTGGCAGTTTTTCCAAAAAACGTTGCTGTCCCTGTAAAGTCTTGGGACGTGCTCCCATAGCTATCCCCTCTGTGGACGTCACTACAATGTGTGCAGTTTGCTCAAGCTCATCCCTATTGATTGAACTGAAAGTTAAAATGGAACTTGCAGGCGGAGCCTCAGTCTCAGAGGAGTGCTCATGTTCAACTGTTGCCACAGACCCTCCTGGGCCACCTTGGGATGGTAATGTGCTGGTCTCTGCTCCAATGCGGCCTCCCATAATGATAGTTTGATTGAGGCCAGTGCTGGATGTTGGCGCAGCCAAACGCCCCAGAGGATCAGTCACGTCGTACTGACATCTAGGTTGCTTCCTGTTGCTGATGTCGCTCACAGTGATACGTGATGCTCCATTTCTCGGCCACATGAAGATGTTCCCTGAGGTGAAATCATCATGATCCCGGTTTAGTTTTTGAACCTTCTGTGTACGAAGCCTTTCACTATTGTCAGATAACGTGGTGTAAAGCTGTTGTAGGCGTGCAACATGAAACGGCTCACGAAAACCAGTCTCTAGTTTGTTACGTGTAGCCTCCACTTCTATTTTTAACTGAGTTATTTCTGGTGCAAAAAAGGCATTCAAGATTTCCATATATTTGAAGCTGGTCTGTATGTTTAGCGACTGCCATTGAGCCAGTAGTTCCGGATAGCGTTCGCCCTGCGTGGGCATACAGAGGATTCTCATTCCTCTGGGCACTATACCATAAGACTGACAGGCTTCCAAATGGTAAGCCTGCCACTGTAAACGTTGCAGCCTTCCAGCTTTGTAGTTTAAATCATGCAATAAATTGTCAAAGGATTTATCCATAGCAACAGGTGTACTATCTTTAACTGTATCAGCCTTATTGACGGTAAAACCCAGATTAAGCAGAGGGTTTTCGGTAAAAAATGCATTGTCCAAACCAATACTAATTGGCTCACCTCTTATTCTTCCATCTCCACTAACAGTTTGGACAGAACTCATCATTTTCAGGTGCTCCACAGCATGCATAGCACAATGGAACCAAAAAACACAAGTCAATATCCAGAAAAGTTCCGTGCTATAGCTGAAGTCCCACCAAAACGGCACACAGCAAAGTATAAAATCCAAAAAGGAGAATGGCAGGACACTGCTGGAGTAGCTCCTTCTTTTATTAAAACACACAAAAATCAGCCAAGGATAAGCACTTTCGGGTGTAAAACCCTTCATCAGATAAAGAGAACAAACATTTCCATCAATTTAAATTGAGAACCAACCAATCAGCAATCAGTAAACTACCCGCCTTTTTTGTAGGGCGGGCTTCAAGGGTACTGTGTCATTCAACCCTGGGCTCCTATGAGCCATCAACTCTAATATCCATTTAGATTCAAGGGATTCTGTCAATAACTTTATATCCCCTCCCCTATTATTTAACCTTACGTTAACCACTGCCCTGAAGCTAAAAGTATGTGTTGGATGCTGTTCAATATGCCTATAAAGGGCATTATGTACATTATTGTTCCTTATACTAGATAAGTGCTGCAATATTCTGATTTTGAACATATTGTTAGTTTTCCCAACATAATAGCCAGAGCACTGCTCACATGTGGCCAGATAAACTATATGACAAGTTCTACAGGTGGCTTTAGCCTTGAGGTTATATGTTTTGCCAGTAACAGGGTGTGTAAAAAACGTATCTTTATTAATAGAGGGACAGGCTTTACACAAGCCACAGGGGATACTACCCATTCTATCCTTAAAGGGAATAGATGTTGTGGTAACCCTTTCAGTACAAAGAATGTCTTTCAGATTTTTGTTTCTCTTGTATCCAAAGCTGGGTCTGGTTCCTATAAGACCTCTCAGCTTATTGTCACTTCTCAAAATATTCCAATTTTAAGAACAATGGTTTTTATATCATTTATGTTACTACTATAGGTAACAAATAACTTTGGTACCCTTGATGCATATCTGGGAGAAACGTTAACCTCTGCATCACCTAGCCCTTGTCTTAGCCAAGGTTTATATTTATTATCTCTTTTCTGTTTGCTATCCCTTATGATGTCACTTATCACACCCTCATTGTAACTCCTGTCCAATAAGCAATGCTGCAAAACCTCGATGTCTTTCTCATACTGTGTGTCATCCAGGGATAACCTGGATATTCTGCCAACCTGGCCTTGGACAATATTGGGAAACATATAACGAGGATGCATGCTGTCAAAACACAGCAGACTATTCTTCCAGCAATCCTTCTTATATAACTTCGAAGAGAAGCCAGTACTGGTTTGTGTAATGCTGACATCTAAAAAATCTATACTAATATCCGAAAAATTCAGTTTGAACCTAAGAAAGGATGTGGTCGAGTGTAGGTAGCTAACAAAATCTTCTAGTAAATCTACATCCCCCCTCCAAAAAAAGAAGACATCATCAACAAAACGAGTATACATATACACATGTTGTTTCCATATCTGATGGTTGAAGATAGCATCTCTTTCCCAAAACCAAACTTGGTTAAGACAAGGGCTAGGTGATGCAGAGGTTAACGTTTCTCCCAGATATGCATCAAGGGTACCAAAGTTATTTGTTACCTATAGTAGTAACATAAATGATATAAAAAACATTGTTCTTATTACTTACTTACTTACTGCAGGTTCATCAGCAGGTACCTGTTGCTGATGGTGGGGTGAGCTGGGTGCATGTGTGCTATGGAAGCTACTTGCAGCTGACTCACAGATATATGTGGGGCATTCCACTTATGCTGGCTTGTGCAGGGACATCAGCAGTTTCTCAGTACTTCATACCTGTGCCTTTTGTGGTCTGCCAGTGTTTGGCCAGACTACATCAGTATTCCATACTACACAGCCAACTAATGTGCTGCTAACCTGTATGTACAATTCCAGAGGTGTGTCTATTTGACAGTAACATTTTATACACTCTCTGTCTAGGGTACTTCCACCTGTGCACTGTTCATATGTCTGGGCCCACATTCATGACATGTCCATCTTTCAGATGGTGACAGATATTACATCCGAACAACTAGCATGGATTACTGCTGGATTGTGTCTTGCTGGGATGCATTGTGTTTGGCACTGCAGTTGTGAGAACGTGGCCCTGTCATCAACATTACTGGCCAGTGGCCAATGGAACACAACCCTCCATGCCTACATGCTGACTACTTTCACACAATATACAACATACAATAACTTAACACACAGAGCCCTGCATATTGTACACGTGCTACAATCTATCCTGCTACTTTGGCCGGCTCAGGTAATCTGTACTCCAATGTTATTATACCTACACATACATGTTACTACATTTCTATTTATTTATTTATTTTTCATTTGTTAACTGGATTAGTCTGTCTGAGCTTTTGGCTCCTTTTCAGCAGAGACCCGGGGAGAAAAGCTCCTCAGGGAAAACAATTTTAAATTTTAGAAACAAAGTATTAACAATCAGCTTTAGGCTCTTTTCAGCCGAGACCCGAGGAGGAAAGCTCCTCAGGGAATACAATTTTAAAAGCAAAGTATTAACAATCAACAGAAGAATATGATACTTGTTACAATATATTTTTAACTGCTTTGTGCAAAATAAATTAATAGTCAGGAAAAGATTTTGAAACCAGTTACATATCCCTTAAAATGAGAAGTACCTAGTTGTTTTGGAGTTTAGAAAAAAAAAGAATATTCAAATAGCTAGTTGAAGATATAAGGGAAATAGAGTAGAGTAGAGGTGACCTTTTAGACAGACTAGATAAAGTAGGTTATTTTGGAATTGAATGAATCAAGATTGGTTAGAGAGGGAGGAAGGGAAGTGGTGGAAGAGGTAGGAGTACAAGGTTAGAGATACATTTAGAGTGAGGTGGTGAGATAGGTGGAAGGATAGTGGTTTCAGGGTGGATGGCTACAGTGGCAAGACCATTTTTTGAGGTATTTTCTTATGGCTAATTTGAAACTCTTGCTATGGTGAAGGGACTTTATTTCCAAGGGGAGTTGGTTCCAGGATGTAGCTGGGTTATAGTTATAGAGAAAACATCCTATTTTGGTTTTGGGTTTGTAGATGTGTAATAACTCTTGGTCTGACCTGCATAGAGTCCTAGCAGGGGAATATTTAGTTATGATGGTGGAGAGGCTGGGGCAGAAGGAGGGTAGATAGAGGATGGAGTGAATGATTTGTAGTTGATGTAGTTGGAGCAGATGAGGGAATTCTAGCCAGTCTAGTTGCTGGAATGCTAAGCAGTGGTGTGACTTGTATGTTTGGTTCACTGCAAATCTGGCAACCTTGTTGTAGGTAGTTTCAAGTTTGGAATGAGTGTAGAGTTTAGGTTTGTGAATATGTGACAGCTGTATAGGAGTGTTGGAAATAGTAAAGCATGAGAGAGAGTTTTTCGGGCTGTGTTGGTTAAGTATTTCTTGTTGCAGAAAAGGTGTCCAAGTTTTTGATGAGTTTTTTTAATAGAGTTAGTAATATGTAGATCAAACTTAAGCTGATCATCTATTGTGACACCTAACAGTTTAGTACTAGGTTTGGCTGAGATGGTGGCATTGTTGCTAGATAAAATGGTAAATGTACTTTTGAGTATGGTGAGGTTTTGGGGGAGGAAGAGTAGGAGCTTAGTTTTCTTTGGATTACAAATTAGTTTGTTATCACTAAGCCATGTCTCAATGGTGTGGAAAGATGCCTGGGTAGTTGAATGGAGGTCAGATGGGTTGGCAGCAATGGTTATAACAGTGGAGTCATCAGCATATTGCACAAGAGATGACTGGGGACAAGAGGAGTAGAGTAAGTTGGTGAAAATATTAAAGAGTAGTGGTCCAAGTGTGGACCCTTGGGGGACTCCCATTTGTACAGTGAGAGGGGAGGATAGTGAAGAGAGCCATTTGACTGATTGCTGGTGGGTAGATAGATATCTGGAGAACCAGGTGATAGTAGGAAGAGAGAAATTTAAGTTAGTGAGTTTGTCAAGGAGAAAAGGGTGAGAGACAGTGTCAAAGGCTTTAGAAAGTTCAAGGAATAGGCATGAGACAAGTTTATTGTTATCACGAGCAAGGCAGACTATGTTGATGAAGGATATAAGTGCAGTAGTTGTACTATGCTTGGGACGGAATCCATGCTGAGTGGGTGTGAGAAGGCTTTCCTGGTGAAGGTAATGCATTACCTGCTTGTGAATGCATTTCTCTAGGATTTTGGAGAGAGGAGAGAGTATGGCAATTGGTCTAAAGTTAGATATGTCTGAAGAGTTACCACCTTTGTGAATGGGAAAAGTAAAGAAGTTTTTCCATACAGTGGGGACATAGGATTCAGAAATAGATTGGTTGATCAAGATAGATACAGGGTAGGCAAGAGGTTCAGAGGCAATCTGCAGGAAATAGGAGGGTAGGTTGTCAGCTGATGGGGAGAAGGGTTTAAGTTTAGAGAGTAAAGATTTCTACAAAGAATTGTGGGGGGGGCACACCTGACAACTGTAAACATTTGCTATAACTGTACTGGTATTTCGGGTACTCCATTTCATTCTGTATTCTGACCTATCATGCAGAATAGGGGCATATCATTGAACTATAGTGCTTAGGTTTTATTGACCTACATTTCAGTTTCAGACTTCTTACCCTTCAGAAATAACACCCCACTGCCTGACCTGTTGTAGTCTGTCTGTGTAGGTCTGGAGGGGGGCTGTTCGCCATAGCCATCAAGTAGAGGCCTTGTCACAGCCTTTCTTTGTGTTTGTCTACACCTGTCCTGTTGGCTGAGACTGTTGTTGGGTATGTGAGCCTCACTGACATGCATGTGTGTGTCCTATGGACACACATTTGGCCCACCACATGTCCTGCAGTGGGTTTTCTCACCTTGTCTAGTACTGCCTACTATGTTGACACCAGTATTTGTTAAGGATTTCATGCTGCCGATATAGGTGTCTGCTATCTGCTGCCATCCCATTTAGCCACCCGATTCCCTAACATGCTCAGATCCACACCATAGATACAGGTAGCAGAACATACTACTACATTCAGCAATTGACAGTGAGCACCTTGTGGCTGTGCCAGTATTGAGGAAGGTGCTGGAGGGCTGACTATGGTGGATGAACATAGCACACTCCCTATACATGGTTAAGCACAGGTAGTGTCATGTTTGGCATCCCTTTTACTGTATGTGCGAGTCAGAGTGAGGTGTCATTCCCTAGGTTCCTACCATGTCAGTGTATGTGCTATACGTTGCCTCTTTGCCAAGGCCTGGGCATATTGGGCATGCCTCTGTCTGCCTACTGGGGCAGGCTCAGGTTGTTCCTCCTCTGAGTCACTCTGTGCCTGTGCTGACCTTGGCAATGGTGGGGGCTGTGTGGCCCTACCCCATGCTGTTCCTGCTACAGCTGTTTCCGCAGGATCATATTGTGTAGCATGGCACATACAATGAAAATTTGGGTACATGTAGCTGGTGAGTACTGGAAGGATCCACTGGATATGTCCAGGCACTGGAACTGTGACTTTGAGCATCCTAAACATATGCTCTATTATGATTCTGGTCTGCGTGTGTGACACATTATGGAGTTTTTGTTCGGGTGTGTGTGTGCATTTCTGATGGGTGTCATCAGCCATGGCTCAAGTGCATAAAAAGCATCCCCCACTAGGTGGCCATATGGGATGTCCCCATTGGCAAATCTCTGGTACAGCTGCATCATATGCCACATGTGGGAGTCATGATAGCTTCCAGGGCTGCCAGCACACACATTCAGTATAATGCCCTGGGCATCAAGCATGACCTTGCAGTTGATGGAGGAGAAGCCCTTGCGGTTTATGTAGACTCTACCCTGCTCACTGGGTGGTGCTTTGATGTGTATGTGCGTGCAGTCTATAGCACCCACCACCTCAGGGTATTGTGCTATTTGGTGGAAGATACGCATATTGCTGGTCAACGCCTCATCAGTGTTGAGGAAATATATGTTCTCACCGGCATGTACTGACATGGCATCCAGGAACTGGTGGAGTACCCTGGATGCTGATGCCTGTGAGATTCCATGATATCCCCATTTGGCCTTTGGGAGGTACTGGTGGCTAGTATTCTTAAGTCTACACATACCTTGGTATCCACTGGGATGGGTTTCCCTCTGTTGGTTCTGTGTGTGAGGCGTGGCAGGGACACAGCTCAACAATTTGCTGAAGGAGGTCCATGTCCACCCTATAGCGCTCCACTATCTCCAGCTCATGTAGCCCCTGGTAGGTTATCCTGGGTCTGTACACTCTTCTCCTTCACCTCACTGTGGGTTGGTCATCAGCATTTTCATCCTCACCACCCTTAACCTCTTTCTCATGTTGATTTATGAGAGGGAATGCAGCCCCTATCATTTCATTGCTTTTGTGAGGTAAAATTTCCCCATTTGTGTACATCGGTGGTGTAGAGTTTGTGGGAAAAACCAGAGTGAAAGGTGTTTGCATCGTTTATAGTAGTGTGCTGGGCTGGGCTTGGCTGGTCTGCTGCCTGTGTAATTGGTTGATTCTGATACATTTCACCTGCCAGCCATCCTAGTTCTCCTTGATTACCTTCCCACTGCTGTTTTCCCTTCCCATTGACTTCCTGTTTAAGCCCCAAGGTGTGCCATGCAAACTTAGTACTCAGATGTGAATGGAGCTGCTATTTCCTGATTTTATTTATTTTTTTTGTTTAAAACCCGGTGCACGGCACGCACACCCATTTAGGCAATATAAAGACTGCTAGGCAGCTTCAGACACACTCCCTTCCTTAGCTCTGCTAAGCTAAGGGCAAACCCAAGCCACAGAGCTCCAATAAGCTTACAGTATGCCGGACACACCCCTCTATGATGTCAGCTAATTCTTAGGCATGTACCATGGTTTTCCTGCACCTACACGGTTGGGTGCATGCTAGCCATGAGGGGAAATCTGTGATTCAGTATCACTCCCCTCATTTGCATAGAATTGACTGCTAATGCCTAGTTGCAAATCTGACACTGAACCTTCCCCCTTAGCAACAACTATTCAGTGGCCTTGTTGTCTTCTGCCTGCCATTGACTATAATAGCAAAATTGTGATTTTGCCTAAAAAGCATTTTTCAAGGTTTTACTTCTATTTTTGGGCCAATCCCATTTGCGTGCCGCTGCTCTATGCTTAAACATTCAAAATCAGCCAAAAAAATAAATAAAAGTTATTTTTTGTTATTTTGAAACTATTTTCCATGCCAGTGGCCATATATTGGGCCATTGGCATGCCTTTCACATTCTATACACCTTTTATTTGGAGCTGTCATGGCTCCATTTTGTAGTTTGCAGAAATGTACTCGGTTACTAGCCGAATACATTTCTGCAGGTTACACTATTCCTGCACAGACAGTTGCCAGCTTCCTGGATCACTAATTCACCTCATTTGCATGGTTTTCACCTGCAAATGGGGAAATTAGCATACAGGAGCTGTGTCCATGCAGGAATAGTGCAGGAGTGCTCGTGCACATCCTGGGAGCTTGTTCCTGGATCTCTCAGCAGCCATATTGTCGTCAGCAGCTCTTGCACTATTCCTGCACACCATGCAGAGCTTGCTGAATCCTGGGGTAAGTGTTTTTCTGTGTTTATGTCAAAACTTTTCTCCTGTATTATTTTAAGTATTTCTCTGTGATCTCTGAACTCTTGACTAGCACTGTGTAGTAAGAAGTATTATCTTGTGTTTTTATTATTTATTATTAAATATTTTTAAACCTTTCAACTATGGCTGTTTTATGTAGAGTTAATTTAAGCTCTATAGTACATTGCATATATATAGTGATACTGTACCAAGTCACTCTAATAAGCCTTGACTTTTCAGTCACACTTACGATTTGGATAATAATATTGAACAGTAATAATTGGACACCCTTTCAGAAGGGCCTTTGAGTAGCTGATATTAGTGGGTGGTGGCAGCTGGTACTACCTTATAGACTGGAAAGAAAAGGGGCACAGCTAGAGAACCTGTGCCAGCCTTCCCCAGGAGTGTCTGTGTGGTAGTATAAACTCTTATCTCAAAGCATGTGTGTGTGTCAGCTACTTGGGCAGAGACATGAAGCACTGGTTGAACAGAGAGGGTGCTGGAGATTTTAGCTTGCCCACTAGGCTGAGATCTGGACCCTATAGCTGTGCCAGTGGGGAGTCTTATTGGGGGACCTGGAGAGAAAGAGAGAAACCAGCCCCAGACTGACTGTGATTTCTGTGTGCTTTTAAGGGAAATTGTACTTTACTGTGTGTGCATTTATTATCCTTTCCCTATATGGACGCCCCTCACTGGTGTTAGTGGTGAGGATTGAGGCTCCTTGATTTCTGGGCCAGTGCATGGGCATCACATAATATGTGTTTGGAAGTGGTGGAATATCCACACCAAATATTAATTGGTTGGCAAATACTAATTGGCGTGTACTGGTGTGGGTAGAGTGAATTCCTGTAGCATGTGTACAGTGATCACTGAAGGTGTTTTGTACTCTAAATCAGCCACACGGTGAATACTCAGAGTTCAGATCACAGTTGTTTTATTGCTTTTGTTAGATTAGTTAGTCAGGGAGAGTAGGCAACATGTCAGCAGAAGAGTATGGAAAGCTGACAAGGAGCCAGCTGGCTGAGATGTGCCAGGTTATGGGACTGGTGCATGGAAACCTTACTAAGGCAGACATGATTGCAGCTTTGGTCACAGCTGCATCAGAAAACAGCAACCAGGAGGGTGATCAGACTGGCAGTGGAGATGTACCACCCTCAGAGAATGGACTGCTCAAACTTTCTGCAGAGGACTTAAAAATCCACCTGGAGCTAATGAGACTTGAGTTGGAGGCCAGGTGTTTGGAAATAGAAGCAGCTGAGAGGCTGAGATGTCTGCAGGCTGAGGAGAATGAGAAACTGCTATGCATGGAAGCTGAAGAAAAGGAGAGGCAGAGGCAGCATGAGAAGGAGATGCTGACTCTTTGCCAGAGTCATGGAGGTAATGGGAAAGGGAGTAACTGGACCTCAGAAGCACAAAAGGTCAGTAAATTTCTTCCACAGTTTAAAGAGGGAGATAATTTTGATAGTTTCATTCATATGTTTGAGAGGGTATGTAAACAGTATGACATTGACCAAAGGCTGTGGGTACAGTTCTTGACCCCTTTACTCCATGGTAAAGCTGTAACTGTGTTGTCTAAAATTTCTGATCAGGAATGTTTTGATTATACTACTGTTAAGAACTGCTTGTTAGAATTTTTTAAGCTAACATCTGAAACGTATAGGGAAAAGTTTTGTGAGCATAGATGCAAGGCAGATGAAAGTGTGTGAATATGTTACTAAAATGAGCACTTATTTTCATAGGTGGGTGAGTGGATGTCAAGTGACTACTTTTGAAGGGCTGGCAGACCTTTTGGTGAGGGAACAGGCCCTTAGCACTTTGCCTGAGGACATTAGGATCTGGTTAACTGATAGACAATGTGCTACTTCATATGCGTTGGGGAAGAAGGGAGACCTATACCTAGCAAGCAGGGCATCCCTGCACAGGAAATGGACCCCAGTACTGCTCATGGGTCTAAAGGAACCCATGGTGGGCTGCACAGACTGCCCCAACAGAATCTGCCAGTAGCAAAGGAGCCAGTAGTCTAGGTACACATCCAGGATCTAGGGTTAAATGTTTTGAATGCAACCAGTAGAGCCATGTGGCCTACAGATGTCAATGGAGGCAAGGTGGCAAACAAAAACAGAGAGGGCCAGTAAGTGAGAAAGACAAAATGCCAATAGTAGGTTGTCTTGAGACAACCAGGGTACCAAACTACCATCCTGCAGATGTCCTGATAGGGAAGGATTTGGATGAAGCAGTACCATGTGCTTATGCAGTTACATGCAGTCAGGTTAGGAGACAAGCATGTGGGTCTGGTAGCTGGGGGAGACCCAGACAGGCTGCATACTTGCACACAGGACTGGTGAGGTGGTTACTTCAGGGAGGGAGCTACTCTGTAGCAGTGAGACTGAAGGTGAGCCACAGCTGCTTGTGGGTACTGATGCTCCCTTGGACACAGTGGCTGCAAAGGTAGAGGTGAGTAGTATTACCCAGGCTGACAGTGAAGCACCATTGTCAGGGGATGCCAGACTTCCTGTGGAAGTGGAGCTGGGAAGGGTTTCAAAGAGAGAGTTGAGACAGGCTCAGCTCTCAGACCCTACATTGCAAGGTCTGACACAGGTAGCTAGTGAGGCTCCTGATTCTCAAGGAAAGGGGGACTCTGTATACTGGGACAAAGGGTAAACTGTATAGAGAGTGGACACCTTAGGGAGGGCTAGAAGGTGAGAGGGCACAGCAGTTGGTAGTGCCTAGAGCCTCATAGGCCACAATATTCCATTTTCAGGTCATATGAGCATAAAGCATACAAAGAGACATATTATGAAGAACTTATATTGGCCTGAAATTTTCAGAGATGTAACAAGGTACTCCAGGACCTCTGAGCAGTGACAAAAGGTAGGCAAGGCAGGAGACAAGGTGAGAACTCCTTTGATGCCTTTGCTGTGATTAAGAAGCCATTTCAGAGGGTAGCTATAGATATTGTGTGGCCTCTGAGTACCCCAAGTTCCACAGGGAAAAAGTATATCCTAGTGGTAGTTGATTATGCTACACGATACCCTGAGGCAGTGGCTCTGTCCTTCATTGAAGCAGAAAAGGTGGCAAATGCTTTGTTAGAGGTTTTCAGCAGTATAGGTTTCTCAAAAGAAATACTTACTGACAGAGGAGCCAATTTCATGTCAGACCTGCTGGTTTGTCTGTGGAAGTACTTTGGGGTGAAGCACCTGAAGGCCACCCCCTACCATCCCCAGACTAATGGTCTTGTTGAGAGGTTCAACTCTACAATCAAGTCCATGCTACAGGTATTTGCGGACCAGTTTAAGAGGGAGTGGGCCAAATATTTGCCCCATCTGTTGTTTGCTTACAGAGAGGTTCCGCAGGAATCCATAGGTTTTTCACCCTTTGAGTCGCTGTATGGGTATAGGGTGAAGAGATGTCTAAATTTAATTTGAGATGTGTTGGAAGGTGAATGTGAATTTCATAAGGAGTCTGTTGTGGCATATGTCCTAAACCTCAGAACAAGGCTCAGGGAACTCATGGGCTTGGACCAAGGAAACCTGGAGGAAGTCCAACAACAGAAAAAGGTGTGGTATGACAGGAATGCTTAAGCTATAAAGTATGCTGTGGGGCAGCAAGTAATGGTTCTCATTCCTGTCAGACACAACAAGCTGCAAGGAGCTTGGGAGGGACCCTACAAGGTGGTAAGAAAGGTTAAGTGATGTTAACTACATGATAGAACTGCTAGGCAGGAGCACAAATTGTACCATGTTAACATGATGAAACCTTACCATGATAGGTAGGCCCATGTGCTGAACATTTGCAGTGGATTGCAGGAGGAATCTGAGAGAGATCTGGTGACTGATCTCCTCAGTAAGGATCAGACTGATACCTCGGTGGAAAGGGTAGCAATGTCCCAGCAGCTATTTCCTACACAAGTTGGAGAAATCCGGGCAGTGTTTCAGGAGTTAGGGACATGTTCACTGGAAAACCAGGGTGCACCCACCTAGTGGAGCACCAGGTGGATACAGGACCCCAAAGTTCTATTAGGCAGGCCCCTTATAGGGTGCCCGATGGAGTCAAACAGATTCTGAGGGAGGAGATGCAGGAGATGTTGGAACTAGGGGTGATTCAAGAGTCCAACAGTCCCTGGACCTCCCCAGTGGTGCTGGTGCCAAAGAAGGATGGCAGTACCAGGTTCTGTGTGGACTATAGGAAATTAAACAGTCACACAGAGTCAGATGCTTACCCTATGCCTAGGACAGATGAGGCCCTAGAGCAGCTGGGTGGGGCTAAGTATCTTAGTACCATTGATTTTACCAAGGGTTACTGGCACATGCCCTTGATTCCCAGTGCTAGAGAGAGGTCAGCCTTTGTGACTCCTTTTGGCATGTATGAGTTCACAAAGATGCCCCTTGGGATGAGAAATGCCCCAGCAACTTTACAGAGGCTGGTATATCATATCCTAGCAGGTGCAGGAGGGTTTTCCCTCGCTTACCTAGATAATATTGTCATCTACAGCCATTCCTGGCAAGAGCACCTTCAACATGTCAGCGAGGTGCTGGGCAGACTGCAGAGGGCATGGTTGACTATTAAGCCAAACAAATGTCAGATGGGTATGGCAGAGGCCTCCTACCTGGGACATAGAGTGGGGAGTGGTAAAATCAGGCCAGAACCTGCCAAAGTCGAAGCCATTCAGGCATGGCCTGCACCTGTTACCAAAAAGCAGGTTAGGGCATTCTTAGGGACAGCAGGGTACTACAGAAAGTTCATCCCCAGTTATAGTACCATTGCTGCTCCTCTCACAGACCTGACAAGGAAAAACAGGCCAGAGAAGGTAGTGTGGAACCCAGCATGTGAGCAGGCATTCCAAGAGCTTAAGGAAGCTTTGGGAGGACCCCCTGTGTTAGCCAGTCCAGATTACAGCAAATAATTTGTTGTGCAGGTGGATGCTTTGAACCATGGGGTGGGGACTGTACTTAGCCAGATTTCTTCAGATGGAGAAGAGCACCCAGTGGTTTATCTCAGTAGTAGGCTCCAATCCAAGGAGGAATGCTATGCAGCTGTAGAAAAGGAATGTCTAACCATAGTGTGGGCACTGCAGAAACTTCAGCCTTATCTTTATGGAAAAAAAATCATTGTAGTGCCAGATCACAATCTCCTAACATGGTTAAACAAAGCCAGACAGCAAAATGCCAAGTTGCTAAGATGGAGCCAGGGGTTGCAAGCATATGATATGTCAGTGCAGCACCGCAGTAGGATTACCAATACCAATGCAGATGGGCTCTCATGACAGGGAATGGGGTAAGGTATACTCAGACAGACCTAATCCTCTCTAGCAGTGTTTCTCAAGGGTCACTTGAAAAACTAGCTTGATTTCTCCGGGGGGGGGTGAAGATAGGTGGAGGCTGGCAGCCTAGCAAGATAGAATTCTGTCATTTGTAAATATTAATGTAAGCCACAGGCTTGTTCTCTTAAACGTGAAAAGACTACATTGGATATTGAACTGTAAAAATGTAACAATAGTGCACTCTGCTGTAAGAAAGCTAAGTCAAGCATTTTATGACTGTCTTTGATGTCAAAATTCAGAGCCGATATGTCTAGAGGGAGGCATCTTCTGACCAGGTGTAAAGAATGTAAATGTAGTTTCTGTTAGCCTGGAAACACCAGAGAAGTGTGAAGAATGATGTCATGTGCGGCAGTTCTGTGTTATCAATTTAAAGAAAGAAAATCAGAGAGTTCAGAGCATTTTGTCTTGAGAAAATCCAACATCACCAGCAGTGCTTTGCTCTATATGTAAGTTATTTAGAACTGTGTTTTCTCTTAGAAGTAGCTAGGAATTAGGAAGGTTAGCCTAAGTGTTTTTCTGTGTTGATGTCAGAACTTTTCTATGGTATTATTTTAAGCATTTCTCTGTGATCTCTGAATTCTTGACTAGCAATGTGTAGTAAGCAGTATTGTCTTGTGTTTTTATTACTTATTATTAAATATTTGTAAACCTTTCAACTGTGGCTGTTTTATGTAGAGTTAATTTAAGCTCTAGAATACATTGCATGTATATAGTGATACTGTACCAAGTCACTCTAATAAGTCTTAACAGTTCAGTCACACTTACCATTTGGATAATAATATTGCACAGTAATAATTGGGCACCCCCTTCAGAAGGGCCTTTGAGTAGCTGATATTTGTGGGTGGTGGCAGCTGGTACTACCTTTTAGACCGGGCAGAAAAGGGGTACAGCTGAAGAATCTGCGCTAGCCTTCCCCAAGAGTGTCCGTATGGTTGTTTAAACTCTTATCTCAAAGCATGTGTGTCAGCTACTTGGGCAGGGACACAAAGCACTGTTTGGACAGAGAGTGCTAGAGGTTCTTCCTTGCCCACTAGGCTGAGATCTGGAACATATAGTTGTGCCAGAGGGGAGTCTTATTGCTGACCTGGAGAGAAAGGGAGAAACCAGCCCCAGACTGAGTGTGATCTCTGTGTGCTCTTAAGGAAAATTGTACGTTACTGTGTGTGTATTTATTATCCTTTCCCTATATGGTCACTCCTCACTGGTGTTAGTGGTGTGGATTGAGGCTCCTTGATTTCTGGGCCAGTGCACAGGCATCACAGTATCTGTTTTCTGAGCTATTTTAATGCCTCAAAATCACTTCAAGTGCTTCTTTTAGAATTTTAATGTGCTTCCCACAAAATGCCATTTGATGGGGCCTGCCTTGGTAACATGATCTTGTTTTCTTGCTTTCATTCCTTCTTCCCAGAATACATTTCAAGTCCTCTTTATATGAATTATGCCAGACATAAGGAAGTGATGTTGTTTTCTCATGCCATTAAGATAGAATGGTAGGACTGTGAAGCTCTGTCATCTAAAACACCTTCTACAGAAGAGCTGCTTCTATGTTTCCTTGAGTGAGTCTCACGTATATGTATGTCAGAGCTTGTTCTATGCTATATATAGTTGTTAGCTATTTCCAATAAAAGAAAGAAGGTAAATAGCAGGCTTTTATAAAGCAATTCTTCTGCTGTTCTCAAGGAATTGACAGACTTTCCCCTCAATCTCATCTTGAGTTGTCATTACTCTTACTGCAGTAATTGATCCTTACTGTATCACGCACAGGTGACAACTATTATTGAAAGGACTCCAAAGAAAGGCTGTTTGCTAATTCCTAATGCCTTCAATGGGACTTTTTTTTCATCTCTTGAATGATGCAGAATTAAAAATTGCTTTACTAGCTCCATAATTATTTCTGTCATGTTCACTCCTAATTTCTTCTATTTTGTATTTATTTTTACTTTGTTAAACATGAAAGTAAACCAGTCCCAGAAACCTTTTCAGCCACGATCCGGGCTACAATGGTAAAGATAACAACAAGTAGTAACTCCACTTAGCAATACAAAGAAAAAAAATACTGCCATTTGTCAAAGATTGCACGTACAAGACATAGCTACAGAGTGATAGTGAAAATAAAACATTAAACATTTATTAGAATGTATACATTAATACTTCTTAACTATACTATGTTAACTTTTTATAAATAAAGAATTGTACACATGAATATTCCACAACTCATAGCTCTGCAAGATGTTACTGGTCTCTAACTGACTAGGAATCAACATGTGAATGTTTTATGGCTTCACGAAAGAAAAAGGCAGAGGGATAATTATATTTCCATCCCTTTTGTTGTCCTAAGAAAGTATGAAAACATACCAAACCTACAAATTTTGGAATGGAACGACCATTACAGAAGAACCCAATAACCAGTATGATGAAAAAGATTTATGGCTTGTAGAAATCAGGACAATGGGGATGGTGACAATTATATAAAACACAAACCCATATGCACATTCCGTGTCTGTAATGTATATATTTGTGTGCGTCTCTATATGTGTGTGTTATGCATGTGCCCCACACACACACACACACACACACACACACACACACACACACACACACACACACACACACACCACATCCATGTGTCTGTCCATATGTGACTCCTTACAAGAATATCTATTGCATATTTCTGTCTAGACATATTCACATTGTACTGTGCCCCGTACAGTATTATTCATGCTATGCACATATATTTACATATATAAATATTTATATGTATATATTCATGTGTATGTGTATGTACACACATACAGTTAGACAAAATTTCCATTTTGATTTGTTTTATTTTAAAAGACATGAAGTACACACACACACACACACACACACACACACACACACACACACACACACACACACACACACACACACACACACACACACAGGCATATAAGAAATACATTTTGGAGAAATATTTATGAAGATCCTGTGGAACATAATAAAAGTGCTAAGTGGATAAAAGAAGTAAAAGAAAGAATAAGAAGTTCAAATGTAAAGGATATGAAATGGGATGAAGTAATGGCCATAGAGATTGAAACAAAGTTAAGAAAAGCCTCTAACTAGAAAACCCCAGGCTCAGATGCAGTACCTAACTTCTGGCTAAAAGTATTAACATCTTTGTAAGAAAATTTAGCCATGAGTAAGAACTATTTATATGCCTACCCCGAACAAACATCAGCCTGGCTAACAACAGGAA